>NC_132891.1:30171041-30321041 GCF_030463535.1 Salminus brasiliensis | reverse complement strand
TGAGTTCTGTACTCAACATCAGTATGACGTTGGCATAGTACATGTGGAAGACGTTGGGTTTTGGTTTCTCAGCATCACAATGTAAAAGCAACAAAACACAGTCAGCCGTCGTCAATATTCTACTGTCAAATAGACGCAGGTGTTGTCCTGACCTTCACCCAACGTCATAACCTACACTTAACCAGATATCAGCGTTTATTGATGTCGATGGCCAGTCCTTGATACACTTCTTGAAGGTAGTATTGTGGCATTTTAGGCTTATCTGAGAAGTAGAGCTGGGCAATTTGACGATATTTCATTGTATCGTGATAACTATGCTTTTTTAAGCATATAGAGGATAACGTTAGTGCTTAATAAACACTGATCTGCTGCAGGTTTCATTACTAACAGTGTAATTAGACTGGTTTAATTAGATGAAGAGCAGCAGATGTTGGATAAAGGGGCAGTGGTGGCTCAGCGGTTAGAGCGCCGGGATATCGATAACAGGGTTGTGGGTTCGATTCCCGGGCTCGGCAAGCTGCCACTGTTGGGCCCTTGAGCAAGGCCCTTTACCCTCTCTGCTCCCCAGGCGCTGGAGTTGGCTGCCCACCGCTCTGGGTGTGTGTGTGTACTCACTGCCCCTAACACGTGTGTGTGTGTGAGTGTGTGTTCACTACCAGATGGGTTAAATGCGGAGGACACATTTCGCTGTACAGTCCACACTGTACAGTGACGAATACGTGCACCTTTATCTTTATCTTTATCTTTATCTTTAAAAATCTCTATCTCTATTACGAATGGGAGAATATCTAAATAGTAGTTATTAAGAATCTGTAACTACTGATGTTTTTAGTCTTACAACTCTTTAAATATCGTGATGTAGTATTTTTTACCATTCCGCCCAGCCCTACTGAGAAGCTCCTCAAACTCATGAATACGTGAGCGGTGGGGGGGACTACTGGTCTAAATGTTGAACAACCCATCCCCTCCCCCCCCTTTTTTTTTTTTTTTTTGCTGCTGTTTAATGACAAATGACTTCAGTGAACATCTTCATGCAGTGCTTAATAAAGCAGACTGTTATTAAACTGCATTTGACCTGCCGCACCGTGGCACAATGGGTCCCGGGCCAAGCCAACAGGTGGTGTCCGATTAGCTGGTCCTAGCATTAGTATATGAGAGAGGGAGAAGGGGAGAGAGAGAGAGAGAGAGGGGCTGGATGCTTAGGGTTTAGCCCACCACTGCGGCTGCTAAGGGAAACCGGAGCTTGATCCCAGTAATCAAAAATGTTCCGCCACTTCCTTCATACCAGCAGGCCGACATGCCAAGAGGCTTTTTGGCCAGGATAATCACGTACCTTGTACTGTACTTCTGTTTACATAGCAGCGCTAGCACCTTCTGCAGCACATTTCATGCCAAATGTGTCGAGCAGCCTTCTCTCAGCTATTGCTATTGTCTCTAAAATATTTCATGATCTCAGCTTGGACTTCAATGACTTCACCCAGCGTGTTATTCTCATGCCGCCTTCTGTGTCAGACATTATTCTGTCCTTGCGTCAATATTCCGTCCACCGGAGCCTTGTGGCGCCGGTGCTTGAAGTATCTGTGTCAGATTGAAGCCAAGGTTCTTTTGGCAAGTGGACGCCGCCGTGCAGATGAAGGAAGAGGCATTTCTTGAACGACAGCTAGCGGTTCTACAGAGGCCAGTCCCATTGCGTTATAAATAAATGTCCCTTTCTCTCTCTCTCTCTCTCTCTCTCTCTCTCTCTCTCTCTCTCTCTCTCTCTCTCTCTCTCTCTCTCTCTCTCTCTCTCTCTCTCGCGCTGCCTCTGGTCCCAGGCTTTTGGCCCTCAGCTGTCGTCTGGAGGAACTGGAGCTGCCCAGGTCACAGTTAGACACCGCTTACCGGAAATAGGGTGATATTTTTAGACCCTCAGAGTGCTCTGCCATGATTGTGTTTACTTGTCACAGTTGTAAAAAGGGCTGAGGAGCTTGAATGAGTACACTTTGCATGATTTTTAGTGATTTCAAGTTTACAAATTGATTCCAAACGATTCGTCTGTACCGAGGGGCTATTCTTAACAGCTTTTGTTAACATGGACGAGTGTCTTATGGTGGGTTATGGAGGGGCCTCTCATCCTTTTGGCTTCTTCCACAACTATCTGCAACACTCACTAAATGATAGACTAATGAGGTGGTGGAGAAATATGAAAACTAGCATCACAGCAATGGAATTCTTTCCACTGGGCCCAGTCTTATGATAATGCTATATAAGGTGTCATAAAAGGCTGGGGGAAATAAGCTCTGTTGACCTGTGCAAAGTCTTTCCAGTAACGTCTAGCCAGCTTAGCCTGCTGGCCTAATTCCACATGTGTCTCTCCACGGTCGTTGCACTGATATTTCAGGTAAAAAGGGTAATAGCCTCTGATTAAAGGCGCTTTTTTAAAGCATTTTCTGCAGGGCTTGCTCCAGCTGGTCCATAAAGTTTCCTATTTCCTCTATAAAAGCAAGCAAGAAAGCAAGCAGCGAGGGTTCATTACTTAGTACTACCGTTTGGACTTTTGGAAGGTTCTTGCAAGTTCTACCATTTTGCATTGTCGGGAATGTCTCCCAGCAGCCGTGTATTGTGTCTGTACCCTAGCCTGTGCCTTAACCTTGACCGCATTAATTGTGAGAGCCCACATCCCAGCAAGGCCCACACATAAAGCAAGAGCTGCATTCTTGCTCCTAACCGAAGAGCAAATGTAGCAGTTTCACTATTTTGACAGTGTGTTTATGAGGAGCAGTGGTGACACCTTGGTTGTCAGGCACAGGTGGTCTGCTCGAGGAGGGCTCTGCACGCCTCCCTGCTGGGGTGATAATTAAGAACTCCTCCTCTGTAGGTGCTACACAGCCCTCACAAGTAGCGAAAGTATACCGGAGCGCTTTACATGGTCGGCCCACCCGTGGCCATCATTTAAGGAGAACACAGATGCCTGTTGGGTTCAGTTTGTGTGGTTGAGGTTGTAGTCTGCCTAGTGCTCTGTTTATCTTAGGGTAGAGAATGGTTACTGCAGTTTACAGATTAGGGCCTAACTGATATACATAGGGGAAAAACCTTAGTCCTGGAGGGTCGGCTTCCTGATTCAACTTCCCCTGTTAGTTGTTAGGTTTAGTGGGTGTTTTAGACCTGGGTAATAAGCAAATTGGTCTGGACTCGTCACGAATACACAAGTCTGATTCTGGCCTTGTTTGGGGAAGGGGCTCATTATCACGGTTTTCTTTTAAACCGTGGATCAATTGTGCAATATCAAAGGTCACTTTTCTGCGCACATTTCTGCGAAATAGCAGGACCTATGTTCACACGTTTTCAGATTTTCCTTATTTTCCTTGTAAACAAACACTCAAGCAGTGCCGGAACACCTGCTAACAAAGAGCTTTCTGGTAGGAGAAGGTTTTTTAGCCATGCAGGCAATAAGTCGAAGCAGTCATATGAAAAAATTAACCAATTATGCAACCCCATAGGCAGCGCTGGGAGCGAATGGCTTCCACATGCGCAGTGGACCGCATCGGAGTTCACTAGAAGTGAACCCCAGACCAGTGATTTCAAGAGGACTAGAGATCAGTGCTCTGGACTGCTCCCGGGCTTGAAAACAGCTTTCACGCTTGACCAGATGCTGACGTCTGTGCCGGCCAACACCATTTTAGAGTGAGGAGGGGAGTGAGCCCTATTTCTCCACCCCAATTCTCCACAGCCAATTGTGCTCTCTCAGACTCTGGCTGCTGATGGCAAAGCGACATGAAGACCCGTCTCTTTTAAGAGTACTTAAATCAGCACTTCTCTTGACCAAGTGTACTGAACTCACGGAGCAAGGTGACTAGTGTGAAAACGCCCTTAGACAGCTGTGCTACTGGTAAAGCTGAGATGAGGCTTTGTAGGGTAGCAACCGAACTGGTTTTGACATAAGCTGAAGATGTGGTTTGTGGTTGGGGAAAATCGAAGTGAATTGCATTGATATTTAGTTGAAGGTAAGATAGATATGTACGAAGCTTCTGAAGTGACCAGTTCTCGACTCGACAGCTTCCAACCTCTCCTCTATAGAGAGGCCACCCAGGTGCTTGTTCAGTCTCTCGTCATTTTAAGACTTGACTACTACAACTTGGTCTTCAAGCTGGTCTTCATATATGCCGACCATCTGGACCTTGCAACTGATCCAGAATGCGGCGACATTACTTGTCTTCAATGTTTCAGCCATGTAAGTCCTCTGCTGTGTTCTCTTCACTGGCTTCCTGTACTTTCCCCACACCAGATTCAAAAACCTGATGCTGACCTACAAAGCCAAGAATGGAACAGCTCCTCCATACTTGACGGCAGTGGTCAAGCGAGCCAATCTGGACCAAGTACAGTACGGCTCGGCTCAATCCACCATGCTTTAAGATGCACGGAAGATCCAGACTTTTTTCTGTCCTGGCATCGAAATGGTGGGACGAAGACATTCCTCTTTCTATAAAATTGGATATAGAATTTTTCTCTTTTTCTCATAACTAGGTACTGCCAGTTAACCCACCTGTTCGTAGCTCCCGCTACCACTAGCGATGCTCCCAACACTAGGAGGTTAAGGGCTTAAGACATGCATCCTCCGATACATTGCAAGCCAGCCACCGCCTCTTTTTCCACTCTTTTCGTCCCCGGCTCCGCCGCACAAGCCAGCAGGCGTCTGTGCCGGTCAACGACATTTTAGAGTCATGAGGAGAGAGAGAGCCCTATTTTCCCACCCTGAGAGAGCATGGCCAGTTGTGCTCTCTTAGATTCTGGCTGCTGATGGCAAAGCGGCATGAAGACCCATCTTTTTCAAGAGTACTTATTAAGGCTTGTGATTGTACTCACTTGATCTTACTTGATTTGTTTGACATTCAGGCAAAGTGTAGTGTGTTGAGTATCGTGTATCTATCTAGGTATTCATACTGACTTCTGTGTTTGGTAGCATCTAGCTTACGGTATCTTTTGGATCCTAGCCTATACAAACAAGCTAAGGATATTTTCTGAGTAAACGGTGAAGCACTTTTGTAAGTCGCTCTGGATAAGAGCATCTGCTAAATGCCCTAACTGTACATAAAAGTGTAAAATTTTATATCATAACGGGCCTAATGCAGATATCCAAACTCATATTTGTATCAGTTATTCATATAAAGCATATGAAATGTGTTAACCTACCAAAATATTCATTTGTGTGTAAGATATGCTAATTTTGAGCAGTCATCTCTGAAAATGAAAATGTTGTCATCCAGTCAAGCCACTGTTGACAGGCATGGAGTGGCTGGATTTGGCCTGCCCTCTGACATCAGACCCAGTATCAGTGTCGGGCTCGTCTTTTATGGCTCTGTCTTGCACCGGGCCCACTTCTGTCTGGTCCCAACGTCGCCAAGCCGAAATGCTGCAATGCCACACCAAAAATATCCACCCTTATTCACACTTGTCATATTATTACAATGATGCCTGGGTATAGAAGTCACTCCCATAGGAGCAGCTGCCCATGAATGATTCTTTTCTCTTACTCTCTGGCTGAGACCGTGCCATGTACAGATCATATTTTCCATTACTCAGTGAGTCAGACATCATGCCGTATAGCATCTCTGGGTAGACGTTTAGGAAAGGAGCTGGAAGAAAGAGACTGAAACACTGAAACATATTTGTAGGCATGCGACATTTTGTTTCCTTCTGGAAGTCTTGGGCTGGGCTGGCAACCAAGTGTGGGTTACTTTCCAAGTGAGTCAAGCTACTGAGCGGTCTCAGTCATTTGGGAACCACAGGGTTCCATCGCTTGGAGTTAGCTACATATAGTGGTGGTAGAGAGAGAGAGGGAGAGAGACACACAGCTGCACTACATCATTGCTCACACAGGTGGGCTTACTCCGGTCTGAATAGCAGGCAGAAGCTTATAAGCTAATGCTAAGCAGCGTCTTTCCTGATGCAGAGCAGTTTAACCCCTTCGCAAGTACGTTCCCACGCTTGGGGTCGGAGCATTCAGCTTCGAACATGATGACGCAGCGGCCAGCTGTAGTTCTACTGATTTATCAAATCCCTCCACTGATTAGTCCTCCCACAACATACAGCGCATCCATAAAAGGCAGGAACTTTCCCCCTAAATGATCTTGTGAACTTGCAGAATATCACAGAATTGCAGCGTGTTTTAAGGAAATGCACTCTGAGCAAACCATTACAGGCAGCCAGAAATTGCTTAGGAAAGGGTGAAATCGGGGGACTGTGAGGGTCACTGTGAGGGCTACAGTTTGTCTCTTTTGAGGAAGCCCATAGTGGATTTATTTTGGGAGCCTTATCCACTTTCCAGCTTCAGCCATTTAGCAGATGGTTAGTAATATTTTCAAATGTAGCATATCGTCATGGCCACATGAAAACCTGGTATCTCCAAAAAAAAAAAACTTTACAGGAGAAGGTAAGATATTCTTAGCTTTTAATGGAAGTCAATGTAAAAAAAAAATCATTATGACATTCTGACCCAATGTAAAGAACTACCAGATTCACATTATGTCAAAGTGAAAAACAGCACGAAATCAATCGAAACTTTTTCATTTAATTCAATTTTACCATTTATTAGAAATGGCCAGTTACCATTTTTGCTGTGTGAGCACTTTATGATGAATGGACTAATAGAAATGGTCTAAAATGGTGTGGAACAAATCCGTCAGCTTTTACACAGTTACTTAATTATATCCAGTTCTTTCACCACTTAGTTCAGATGAACACATTGTACAAAACACAAGTTAGGATGATGTCACTTTGCAGAACAATGGGAAACTTGTGCTCGATTATTTTTTTTTTTTCTCGCAGAATAGATGTGCAAGCTGTGTAGATTCCAGTGGCATAGTAACAGTAATTACCCTGTCTATCGTCTCTTAATCAGAAATATATAAAAAACATTGGCTTTATCTGTAACTTCCTTTCTAAAGCTGTTTCTAACTGTCTTAAATCTCCATTACCTTCTTGTACATTGTAGGCAAGTCCTGACCCCATGCAAGCCCACACAGGCCGGGTTCAGACAGTTTGCTACTTGGAAGAAATTAAGTCAGTCAGTCAGGTTCAGTCAGGCTGGCCGACTACAGGGCTGGAGCCTCTATTTGTGCATTCATGTTCACTGTTAAAAGTAGAAGATCTTTGAGGAGGTTCTGCAGTTTAAAACTGTGGAGGAACTTGTTAAGGTGCTTTTAAAGAACCTTCAAGAAAAGATTTTTTTAGGTTCCACAAAGCACCTTAAGAGGGTTTACCTCTCCAAAGGGTTTAATAATACACCACCTACCTGCTCTTTGTTTAGGTTTTTAAGGGTGGTTGAGTTCAAATGTTTCCTTCTGAAGAGCTCTTCTTTCAGAGTTTAGTTCCACCTATGATTTGCCAGTTGGGTTCCAGCTAATTAAAGTCTTTGGAAGCCTTTGGTTAGGTGGAATTGTGCTAGATGATAGGGTAAAGCTAAACTCCACAAAAAGGTAGATGTCCAGGAGTATTGTATCTTCACACTTGTGAAACAACATATATATTAATGTTCATCCTTAAGGAATGGGTCAACCAAACATACCAAAATGGCTAATGGATAAAGTTTGGATGATGCTAATTTGTAATCATTTACCTTTTCTCACAATTAGCCATTTTAGCTTGTTTATTCCAATGATTCCATTCAAAGGTCAAAACTTTTAAGTGCAAATGAGTTCACAACTGGGATTGGAGGATATCCACTCCTGACACAACTGGTAATTGGTGGATTTTATTTTAAATTATGATTTTACAGTGCAAGTAATGAAAGCCAGCTATGGACACACATGCCACATTGAATACTGTGCATGTTTGGCCTAGCCAGCATCCAGTGTGTGGTAATTTAGGACTCAGCAAAGGGTGGGTTCATATATGTAAATGGTCATTGTTGGCAACTTAGACAATGTGCTTCTATTTAGTTGTCATCTAAAATTGACGTAGGGTGGGATGACCGGTTAGCGACCATCCACAAATTACTTGTGGCAATGTGGCAATCATCGGTGTCCAAGCACTGCGCGTCACTCTGGAGCCAGTAGAGGACAAATGATGGGCAGTTTTTTGCAGTGACCTATAATTATAATTGATATGGTCTTTGACTGGTTTTGTGCACATTGACCTTTTGACCCTGGTGTAATGAGCAACCTATATATATATATATTACAAATATGTCTAAAATATCAGGGTTTTTTCCCCATAGTGTGTGTGTGTGTGTATGTGTGCTTAGGCAATATTGTATTGTTATCGTGATACATTTTGTTATCATGATCCCTTAATTACACTTCGGATTTTATATATATAGTCAGAACTTGTCGCAATCACTTTTCACAAGCTTTCATATCTGGTTATTGTTCCACCTTGCAGGTTATGTTTCAGCATGGGGAACCAGCTGTGCGGAGCGTAGCTGAAGGGAAGCATGTGTGGCGAATATTGCCAGTACACACTGGAATGCCTGTGGGAGTCCGGACTTAAAATGCATGGCATGATGCACGTGTGGGAGAAGCTGAATGACCTGGGGGATGATTTCCAGTTGCCAGAGTTATGCAGCCCAAACCTCTGTCCAGCTCTTTTTTTCCATTTGCCCCCCACCCCACCCCTAACAACTTTGCTGAGAGATGTTGTGGGTCCTTCCTGCGGAGTTGTTTGGGCCCCCAGTCTTGTACAGTTTGTGCTGTCTTGAGTCAAGAGGCTTCACTCATCATATTCTTTATCCCGAAGGTGGAAGGTTTAGTGTCAGAAGTGATAGATAGTCCATTTCCAAACCTAACCTGCCTGTCTTGAACACGTTCAGCATACACAGGAAGAGGGGGAGACTTCGCTTCTGTTCCACTGTTTCCATACACACGTGTGTGATCCCTTCCTGTTGCCTTATCCCTATTGTCATTCTGAGCTTTTGGACCTTTGTGTTAGCGTTGAGTGTGGAAAAAGCAGATTTCCCTCCACCTCGCTCTCTCTGCGCAAATCTGTCATCACTCTTTCCATCTGTTTTTGCCCTGCGGCCACAGTTAAGAGGGTGACTGGGCCTTCTTAGCTGTGGAAAATGCACTCTGTGTACAACAGGCTTGCTTATGGAGGTTACCTCGCACCTAGCAGCTGGCAGAGCTGCTCCGTGGAGGGCGGCCCTGCAGCTCGTGCCAGGCAGTGCTAGGGAGGTCCAGCTCTGAGGGAAGCTGTCAGAGTACATCTATGATAAATTTTATACACTTAACGCTCTACACTTTGCCCTCCATTAGTGTTTACAGGAGCGCTAGTCTACCGCTGTGTGCTCGCTAGCCTTATGCAACAGCACAGCAGTCTAGCTGTATGAAATGCACAGCCTTTGTTGATGCCTGGCAGACGCTTCACTGAATTTGATCATCTGGGAGCTTCTGGAGGTTGTTTTCATCCAGAGAAACCCTCTATTTCTTTGAAAAAAGACTCCTGATGACTGATAGCCTTTTTGCGCAGTCCTTTCTATTCTCCTAAACCGTAAACGGAAAGGGTGGGGAAGGCCGTTTTCATGTATCTTCATGCTGGTGTGATGTTTGAAGCTGAAAAGCAGGTGTCCTCTTTAAAGTCTCCACTGTATTCATGAATGAGATCTTAGCAGGGCTCTTTTCATTGACCAGCTATGCTGAAGCCATGGCTTTGGCTAGTTTGCACTGATAATTCAGTCACATGCTGTTCCACAGCTGTCGTGAAGGAAGCAAAGGGAAAAAACTGCGGACGCTTTTCTCACGCTGTCCCTGTTAGACCTTGCCAGTTGGCCAAAGGGTTGGGGCTACCATAGTGGGGGGTGTGTGTGGGAGAGAATGACAGAATAAATCCCAGAATGTGGTGCAACAGTGCACATCTGTCCAGTCGTCATTGCGCCCTGGGGACCACGTGGACCAAGCTTGCTGAAACCACCTAAATCCTGGACACAGGGATTTGGTTGCAGCCCAGTAAACACCAGCTGGACAAGCCGAAGACAAGTTGAAGTTTCCCAATGGCTTTAACTGACTTTAGTGAGCCAAGCTTATCCACTGTGCCTCCGCTGCCTTGCCTTTCTTACAGAGCAAACAGTTGATCTTTTTAAAAGGTGTGATCGGAAGGTAAACAGCGGCATGCCTGTGGAGAGGAATGCTGTGCATGTTTGCATATCCTAACGTGTCCTTGGTCAAAAGAAGCCAGGTATGTGAACTGGAAGTAAATCTAGATATGTGGCTAGATTCTGTATGTACACCGATGTTCCTAATATTGAGTAGGCCCCCCCTAGTACTGCCAAGACATTGCATAAAGACCTTGAAGGTGTCCTGTGCTATCTGGCCCCGAGAAGTTAGCAGCAGATTCTTTAAGTCCTGTTGAAAGGTGTGGCCTCAAAGGATTGCATTAGTGACCGTTGTTCACACCTGATTTACCTGGTTGTGCTTTTTTGGATCATTTTTGGAAGGTACTGACCACTGTATACCAGGAACACTCCACAAGACCTGATGTTTTACAGATGCTCTAACCCAGTAGTCTAGCCATTACCAACTGGCCTTTGCCAAAGTGGCTCAGATCTTTACTCTTGCTAAAATCAACTTCAAGAACTTCTCATTTTTTTAAACTGGACCTTTGAAGAACCATTCATTGAAAGGGTTAACAAGTGGTTCCGGTTTGGCCTCATTCCAAAGAGTGTGAGGATAATCTGTGTTGCTGGTTGACCGACCTTGATTCAACAAAACCACCATAGTTCCCTTTTAGAATTCAGTATTTACACCATTAAACCACCATATAAGCTGTGATGCACAGTTTATAGCGGAACAGGAGCATAAAGCACTGGGGCTGTTACCCAGATGGCAGAGAGCCTGGCCTTTGGGCAGGACTCCATCCCAAGGGATAGTGAAGCAGGAGGTGATCACACCGATGCTTCGCTGAGTGGCTGCTCTCAAAAGAATTTTGCCAGTCAGCGCTTTCCTTTCGCGAAAGGCCCAGGATTGTTGGTTTAGGGTGATCAGTCAGGGGAGAAAGGATTTGGGTGGGAGATCAAGTTATTTATTAGCTGGAGCCATTTAAATGGGGGCAACGGCCATGATGGAGAGGCTGGGAAATGGGAACTGGCGGGCCAGGCCGACTGGAAATGCCCAGTGTGGCACCCTGCCAGGCATATATGCAAACACCAAAATGGAAATTTGTGGTTCAAATGAGGTACGACATGGCAGGCAAAAAGGTGGGCATCATAAAAACAAAGGTGCTGTCATTTATATTGTATGACCAGAGGTAGTGCAGGTTCTTTGCTAAACCACAGAAGAATTAAGTTGTAAGATGAGCGAAATATTAATATTTTACATTGGTAGCAGGTTAAACCTGGTATTTTAACTGAATTTTGGTTCTACCATGTCAGAACCTGAAAAAGCATTTTGGAGGAGGTAGTCTTATTTGAACCCCAGACATTTAGCCTAGTCTGCTCTTGATTTTTGAAGTGAGTAGTAAAGATCACCATGGCCAGATCCAGTAAGCTCTCTGAGGCCTCCAGAAAGAAGGCTGTAGATGCAGAGGAGTTTAAAAAGGGCTTGAAAAAGATCTCAAAACAATTAGACATCAACCATTTTACCATCCGTCAGATGATTTTCACATTTCAAACGACTGCCAGCATGCCCGGATCAGGCCATCCTAGCATGTTCAGCCCCAGAGCAGACCACAAGATACATGAAGAAGTCTCAAACAGTCCTAAAACATCACAGGGCCTACAGGTGATGTCAAAGTACAGCATCTCTCATCAGAAAGAGACCAAAGACATCTTGCTAACCCCTGGCTATTAAAATAAAAAGCATCAGGGTAAGACTCCAGATTCATCTGTCCAGAGCACATTGTTCCAGTAGTCCTGGTCTTCGTCTAGGTGTTCTCTGGCGAACCTTATTCTTGCCCTGTTTCTGCAGGGGGTATGAAACACCTTCCATCTTGTGCTGCATACAGACTGCATTTGCAGTTGGCAAATGTTTGCAAAAGAAAAAAACACCTCTGGATTTTGAAATGTGCAGTGCTCTAGATTGCTGTCAGAGCTGTGTTTTTCTGACCCCGCATTGAAGCGGTGACCTAGTCTTTCCATGATAAAGTGCTTCCTAATGTAACTCAAGCTGCCTGACATGTTGTAGCAGTAAGGTATGCTCACCTGGAGCTTTTGCCTGAGGTCATGAATGTTGAATAGGTTCTGTAGAGTGGCCTTGCAGGCATCCTCGTGTTAAATCATCCACTAGTAGAAAAGGTTCAAATAGCTTGGAGCCAAAGGCAGTATGAGAAACTGTTTGAAAGAACAATTTTGAACAAGTCTGAGTAGCATACCCTGCTGAACAATCCAGCTTTTGCTGGTTTAGGATGGTCTAAGTTCATGGGCGGCGCTTGCTGGCACTGGTGTCCTCTAGCTGGTGTGTCAGAGCCAGGTATACAGCGCTTTCCTCCAGGCGCGTTGGCTGCCTGGTGACGGCGCCACGGCGCATCGACGGTGTGTGTTGGTCTCGCCCTTACTAGTGTTGGGGGTGTTGCGTGTGATGGGGGGGTGTTGCGTGTGATGGGGGGTGTTGGTGGGGGGGTTGAGAATACGTATGGGTTGCATCTGAAACATCTGCATCAGCAAATCAGCATCTGAAACATCTGTAACAATGTGGCAATGTTGCAAATCTAGGCCGGAAATGCACACCATGCAGAAGTGCCCAGTATTTGGGTACGGCCGTTGTTTCTGAACAAATTGCTAACTGTCTATTTGACCTGTTCGAGGCCTAGAAACTAAACCAAGGGTTTCCAAAGTTGATTCACCATGCTCACTGCAATTCAGTGAAGGACTGCTCCTAATCTTTGTCTGGAAAACCCTGGGTGTTTAACATTGCTTAACAAGGTTGAGGTTTCTAGCCTACACAAAGCCACCAGACGCAAGATTTGAAGGAAAAATAATAGCACCAGGTACCAGTGTTTGCATTGCTGACAGCCTAAATAGGCTCACAACCCAGTCAAAACCCCTCGACTGCAGCGCAACATCCGAGGAAGAAAAGCGTCAGACCTACCTTTTATTTCAGTGAACTGATGGCCCATTGAGATAAATACGGCAAACACATGGCTCTACTTTATCATGCCTTCTGAATGTGGAGTTGACGGCCCTCCCCTCCCACAGGCCTCTCGGGTCTTAGGGTGTGTATGTGTGTGTGTGTGTAGATGCAGACTTTAACCCCTATAAAGTAAGGCTTGCTTTGTTTTGACTGTAGGTGGCGGAGAGCTCGAAGGTGTGGGGGGAAGTGCCCCTGCCAGAGGATCTGGAGGCTTCCAAGGAGCAGAGGATCAAGCGTTACCTTAATGATGATGTGGACCCCGTCGCGCAGAGGAAGTGGCGTTACCTTGACGATGACGAAGACTTTGCTGCGGATGAAGCTTCAGGAGGTGCGACTGCTTGCAGTTTACACAATGCCAATTGCAACACTAAGCACACATCAAACTGTTTTGACTACATTTGGGGGGAATTCGATTTTTCACTCAGCTGTTGTCTGAACTGTTGTCTGAGCTGTTTTACACTCTGCTACAACTGACTGGTGTGCTCGCTTATTTATACATGCAGCAAACCCGGTCATGTGGCATCTGTGACGTCCTGGCCTTAGTTAATTTCTAACCAGGAGTGGTCATAATATTCAAATACGACTGTGAAAGTGGGTAACAGTGGTGGCCCACAGGCCATTGATGCCAGAGGGGGATGAGTACTCTGGCGAGTGTTACAGTGTAATTAACATACCACAGTGGACATTTTGTTTTGTGTTTGTATGTGTGTATATATGTAATATATTACATACATACACACACATTATATTATATTATATTATATTATATTATATTGTAGTCTAATTAAGGTGTCATGAGACAACAGATTTGAACACATACTGTATTGTCACCCCACAATGGGCTGGCATGCTGTTGTGAGCATATTGGCATCATTTCTGTGTTCTCGGGGTGATTTTTTAGTATTTCAGAAACATTGAATGTTGTTTTTTTTCTGGATAAATGTAGCATTAACTAGGTTCAGCAGTGTGTGATGTCTGTTTAAAATGGTAAGATGAGGAATTCAGTGTATTTTTGTGTTCTGTGCAGATTTTATCAGTGGAGAAGAGGATGGAAGCACCCCTGAACCACCTGTAATTGAATCTACTCTACCGCCAACAAGTGAGCACCCTTTCTTCATCAGTGGGAACCCAGAAATGGAACTTCCATGGGGTTTATACTTATGCTTATGACTTCCAGGCTCTCTGGAGGACCTCTGCAGCTGCCAGTGTAATCTCGAAGTGCAGCTGCTCCCTTTTTTCTTCTTCTTTTTTTTTATGTTACAAAAGCGAGTGTTCTGTTCCTTATTGTCTGTGCCAACTGACCATATACAGGTCTGGCAGAGATGCAGATTAGATTGAGGAACTCTGGTGTACTCCTTTAACTATGTTTCCGCGTCTGTCTGAAAGAGAGGGAAATATCTGAGCAGATCAAGACTCTAGACCTGGAGGGATTTGTAGCCAATATGAAAACAAAAAAAGGACACCCTGTGAAAACCTTCGTCCTAACATGTTTAAACATCGGCTTTTGAGAAATACTGCGAAACTGAGCGCAAACAACTGAACAAGCGTCAGTTTTCCACATGTGTTACTGCTTTAATGTCTAAAACTAGAATCAGGTGGGGACCTGGCGATTTCCTCTGAGCGTGTTGGCTGCACAGCTATGCGAAAAGAGACGTTGGCTGGCTCAGAGGAGGCATTTAGGTACCCAATTAGGTACTGCCCATTAACTCACCTGTTCATGACTCTCCATAGCTCCAGCAATACTGCCGACACTAGGAGGGTACATGCAAAGACAGCCACCGCCTTTTTTTAAAAGCTCCACCACATCAGCTAACAAACGCCTGTGCCGGCCAACATCACTTCAAAGTGTTAAGGGGAGAGAGCGCCATCTAACCACCTGGAGAAAGCACGGCCAATTGTGCTCTCTCAGACTTTGGCTGCTGATGGCAAAGCGTCATGGCTCGGGATTCAAACTCTCGACCCCCTGGCCATAGTGGTAGCGTGGAATTAATCAGTGAGGCTTGCTCCTGAGTGTTGGAGTGAGTGGTATGACCCATGGAACCAAGAAGGCTGTAGATGCATGTGTAGATTTATTTAGGGGCTCATGGTACTTATTCACTGTTTCAGATGCATGTATTGATTACATTGGGAAAGTCCCCTGCTGAACCCTGCTGGACAGTTTAATGTAAAATACTATGTCTTTTCCGGTTATCTCCATCTAAATGGTGTGTGTGTGTGTGTGTGTGTGTGTGTGTGTGTGTGTGCGCACACGTTGAGGACCCTGAATGAATGTTGTCTCGGGCACATCCTGAAGCTCTGCTCTTCTCACAGCGGCCTCGTCATAACACTGAGCTTCAGATTTGTGTGGAGATTCAAACAATCCTCACGCATCCTTTCATCAGATAAGAGGGCGAGGTGGAGGCGAAATACCGCACATGAAAGGCGGGGGTAAACAATGAAGCCATGGGCAGACAACGCATTCGCTTGTTTTTGCATTCCTCCACTCCTGCCCCTCTTTCTATAGGGTGAAGACCCTAATGGGGTCTGTCTCTGTCTGTCTCTGTCTCTCTTGCGCATGTGCACGCACTTTTTCTCTCGCGCTCTCTTGTGGTCTCTACCCATTTTTCACACAGAGGATGTGTGTGGTGTTGGGGGGGGGGGGGGGGTATTGTTGTGCAGCAAAAACTGTCATTATTATTTTCCATGACCATTTCATTCTTTTTTTTCTTTTTTTGCTATAAAAATGCAAATGAGCTCTGTTCCGATTGGTTCAACTGTATTGTGTGCCTTGTTCAGGCCAGAAAAAAATAGATTCCCACCCCGACACACCCCTTAAGTGTCCTGTTCCAAGGCTGACACTTCATACTTGTGCTTATTGGTTAAGCCAAGATTTCATTAGTCACTGTCTTATTTGACATGTCTGAATATGTCAAATATTGATCAGGTACCTGGTACCTGGCTTTGGTTGGTACAAACAGGACTATGCATGGTCTATGTATGGTCAAGATTGTCCAGCCCCTACTCTGCACATAGCATTGCAGTAGTGCAATGACTTGTCCAGAGGATTGTAATGAGCAGTTTAAGTCACTGATTTAAACCCAGTTAGAACCATTGGCAGCAAGGTCATAAAGATCAGTTGACCAAGATGATACTGCGCTATACTGCTGTGATTAGTGCTACAGCATGCATACCACATGCCTCTGACTGTAAGAATAGCCACCAGCTGTGTCCAAACCCCTGAAGGAAATAAACTGTGTGATCACTCTCAGGCTGTCTCATGGCTACACGCATGAGGCTGGTAGAACTGGGGAGAGGTTGGAGAACCTCTCAGACGTTCAGTTAGTTTGATGGAAGCAGGCCAGATCAGTTTTTTTTTATGCTGATCACTGTAGAAGAGGATTTGGCAGTAATGCAGTCGTCCTTGGCTGACTTTACAAATCAAATTGATTGATGGGAATTTGTGATATGGAGTGATAAACTGTGAACTTCAACCACTTTTGTCTCTGTAATGAAAAGGAACCCTCTCATAACCATCACAGAGCTGGAAAACTGCCCAATTCTACATCCCCAAAACTGTTGTGTAACAGTCTTGGCTCATTAATTTTTAAGCCTCTAAAAATTACAAATGTACATCCAGCCCATCCAGCAGGAACGTAGTTCTAGTGGCACTAAAGATATCATGTCCAAATGGGGCCTTGATGGTTTGCCCAACTGGGAACCCGAAAGTTTTGTTTCGTGGGTTCCATGTTGGCTTTAAATATTTAAACCCATCAGTGTTCCACCAGGGTTAGTGATGGAACCAGGAGGGGATAAACATGGAGCCCATCTGGGTTGTACACTACACATGGAGCTTAGATTGTGCCCATATGAGATTAGGGTGGGCTGTAACGATGGGGGCCCATTTGGGAAGCCCTACCTGGAAGTCCATGACCACCTGGAATCCACCTAGCCCATGTTCCACCCACGTGAGCCCCCACATGATCCTGTTTCCTCTGACAGGTACTGAAGATATGTTAAAGACGATTTTGCTATAGAATGGCATGATTTTCGTCCTCAGAACTTCTCCACAGTTTACCTAATAGCTCTTGTGGGACTGTCTTTGTCTTCCTGCTGAAGTAGTACACCCCTGTAGACGGAAAGAACTTTGTCTATTTAACACTGCAGTCTCTTTTATTCTTTCTCACCTGAGCTTTTTGTAGACTCCACTGCTTCACAGTGGTCAGCTGCAGCCTTGGGAAAACACCTATCTACATTTATGGAGTTACCGGAATGCCTTCAACCAAGTGCTTCCCGCTGTTGATCAGAGGAGGATGTGTTTCCTCGGTTCTCTCGGTTCTGAGTCTCAAGGTTTCTTCCTCTCGCTTTTAGGATTTTTTTTTTCCTGCCACTGTCGTCATAGGCTTACTCATTTGGGGCCTGGACCTGGATCTCTGTAAAGTAGCTTTGAGACAGCTTTGAGAAAAATGATCTCTGTGCTAACCATAAACAGAAGAACTAGGTACTTTCAGAAGAAACGTCCACTCAAGTATGTTATAGCAGTTTGGGTTGGAGGAGATTCATACAGGAGGTGGATATATGGGCTGAGGATGTTCTACACTGTAGTCCCTTTTATATAGTAACTGTTACATAGTTCTCAAACAACTACTAACACCATGTATCACAAGGCTAACGCTAAAAGCTAAGTGCTAAATGCTAAAAGCTAAATTCTAAGCTTTTGTTTTGAAGCTTCTGGTGCCTGGCAGGAAACCACTGAAACGACAAAGACAGAGAATGGGGCGAAGACAGTCTTGGGATGTAACATGGATGCAAGAGTCTTGCCCAAGGACTATTCTTGGTATAGTGTCTGTGTTTTTTCCTGAGCTGGGAATCGAACCCTGGTCTGCTTTGCGTCAGATTAAGTAACACTGTCTATACCAACTAGTCGCCTACTAATCGCCTATATATACCAGCAGACAGGTTCATTTCAGAGGCACTGTTAGCGAGGATCACACCCGCATCATTTTACACTGAAATCTCTCATGCACTACATACACTAGGCCCCAAGTGTATTTATTCTTAAGCCTGTCAATCAGACAAACCGTGATCCTCTCCTTGCCATGTTCTGGCCAAGAGGAAGTTTGTTCTTAAAAGCCATTTATAGATCTGTGTTTCGCAGCACTTGGGAAGGAACACACTTCTTTCCTGGAGCTGGGCCTGGATGACCAACCTGTTTTCTGTCTTTTCCAGCAGTCTGTTACTTTTCCTTTGGGCAATGAAAAAGCATAGCCCTCAGCTGCCCGTTTCTTTTGCCTTCCTGCGTTTGTGAAACGAAAGGTCGTCTGTTTCCTGCTCCCACACCTTCACAGACACGTTGATCACGGTCATGGGAATCCCCCTCATGTCATGTAGAGCATTTTACACTGCTGGGAAAGCTTATTTTAAGCCTGATTTAACTAATTGGATAAAATCTTATTATCATTAGTGCACTTAAGATTCGCTCGTTCATCGTTCCAACATTGTAAACAAGGTGTTCAGACAAGGTCTTGTAGATTTTGCCAATTAGATCAAATGTTAAGGGCCTTCAACACTTTAGCCTTGCTCATTCATTGTTCCTGCAATGGTAGCAAGGTATACAGGTCATTGTAAAGCAAAGCATCCCCAAACCACGACACTACCACCACCATGCTTCACAGTTAGTTTGAGGTCCTTACTGTGAAAAGCAGTTTAGGATTATATTCAGATATAAAAACAGGGCCCGTATTGGCCAAAAATGTATATTTGCACCAATTATATGAAATGTTAAGGATCTACAGAACTTTACCCTTGTTTATTCATCATTCCCACCAAACCATGAAACTACCACCACCATGCTTCACAGTTAGTTTAAGGTTTTTACTTTGAAAATGTCAGCCCAAAAAAAGGTTCCATTTTAGATTCATCTGTCCTACTAGATTTAAAATAAAGCTCCACTTTAGACTTTTTAGTAAGACTTTTGTCCTACTAATCCTACTTAAATCCACCCGCATCATTAAAAAAAATATATATAGAATGTTGGTCTTATAGTAAGACTGGGCGATATGGTAAAAATACTATATGATATTTAAAGACTTTTTTTGTTATTTCTCATAATATATGTAGTACGTAATGAAAACTGCTGATCAGTGCTTATTAAGCCATAACAGTATTCTAAATATGCTTAGAACTGCATATTATCATGATAACGAAATGTATATAAAATATCATCATATTGCCCAGATCTGTCTTATAGTGCATTTGTCAGACCTCTCTTGAAAATCAAAGGCTTTAGTGTCTTGACTCTTGAGAGTGCTTCTGATGTTTACATGCCAGCTTTGGAAAAGATTTGCAAAGTCACCAATAAGCTCTTTATCAGGAGCTAATCCGCTCTGTAGATATGAAGCTGGTGCTGAACCTGCTTCTACAGCCATTCTGTATCTTCTCCAGAATGTAGTTTGATGGAGTAGTGTGGGAGACGTCTTCCAGCCTCCAGAATCTCTGATCCGTCTGAAGGTACTCTGGACTTTCTCAGGCCCTTAGACTATGAGGGTCACTCCACTGGTTACAACCACAGAAACATAGGAAAACCATTTTTGGTTCCATAAAGATCCCATATCTCGATCACTATGGCATCACTCAAAGAACCCAGTGAAGCACCATTATTGTTAAGACTACATGTTACCCCTGCCAAGCTCAATGCCTTAGCTTGTCGTTGAGAGAGTGCAGTATTGTTAGCTGTATATTTTCAGAGGTCTACAGGGGGATGAAGGGGGTTGCATTACGAGACCCCATCTGGGCGTAGACATTCCTCGTGACACAAAACTGACCCTTGCAGTATGCGCTATGACTATGCTTTCAGCCTGCCACAACCCCATGTCCCCTACAGTGATTCTGGCTGGTGAGCAGATGTGAAAGTGCTTGATAGGGGATACATTAGTCATTAAACTCTTAGGAAGAGCAGGAGGCCACCCAGCTCTTCCCACCCCTCTCCTGGTGGGACAGTTGGTGTAGTGAGTGTGTGTGAAAGGATCCAAATGGAGCCCTGTGATAGCAGTACAGCAGGGGCAGGGGGGAACATGTGCTGGCAGCTGCGGTTATTTTGGTTTCATCTTTGTTGTTATGATCTGGCCCTCTTAGAGGCAGCCATATGCATTCTGTCACACCGAGAGGAGAACATCATGGAACCGGGCACTAAGAGGCTGTTGGAGGTTTTCTTTGTGGGGTGGGGGGGAGGCGGCCCTGCATGTGTGCGGAATATGGATGGACCTGGTTGTTGGAATAGTTACACATATGCAGATTTGGGAAAAAACAAACAAACAAACAAAAAAAAACCCTGAAGCAAAAGTTTGGGCACCCTCAATGGTCAGTACTTGGTAGCACCCCCTAACCACTAAATTCCACAAAATTCCTGGTTTCCTTTGCAAAAGGCCTCTATTTCTGTGAGATTCCTGGGCCGTCTTGCTGCACCGCTCTCCTCTAAGATCTATCCACAGGTGTTCAGTGATGTTAGGTTAGGGCACTGTGAGGGCCCTGTGCATCTTAATGTAAACCATTATGAATTTTGAGGTGTGCTTTTGATCATTATCCTACTGTAGAAGTCATTGCATCTTCATCTTCATTATTGTTTGCAACAGTTTACCGTACCACTGGCTGCAACACAAACCTAAAGGATGATTGAGCCACCTCTGCTTAACAGTTGGAAAGGTTTCTTTACATGAACTTCTGCACCCTTTTTTCTTCTCCATCTTCTCCATCTGATTCATCTTAGCTGGTCACCGTAACTGGATTTTTGACTAGGGATGGCCGGATGTTTGGGAATACAATTGGGAAAATGATTTTTTAGAATAACAGAAGAGGTAACACTGGTCCTAACAGGCCTCTTCATGAACCTTCAGCTTTCAGGCACCGATTTTGCCCCTTTCTGTAACGATATAGAGAGCCATGGGAGAGCCATGTTTTCCTGCCACTCTGTAGGAAACGTTGTCTCACTGCTTTGCTCTCAGGCCACATTTGCAGCCTTAGCGTCCTCAGCTCAGTCTCGCAAGCGCAGTCATCTCTTTCTCAGGAAGCGAAAGCTCTTTGGCTTTGTTTGGCTTGCCTTGGCTTTTTTTGCTATGTTTTCGATCTTGATATGGGTTTATAATGACAGCATATCTCAGTATGCCACCAAACTCTGATTAAAATGTCAACAAGAATGGCAGATGGAACGGCACCCAGGGGTCCCCACCGCTGGCGGAAACCGCGTGCCGTGCCGAATGTTTTTATTGGATTTCGGGGGGTTTCCTGCTGAAGCCTGGGAGTGTCCCTAATAAAAGTAATAATCCTTCTCTGGCGGTTTATGAAACAATTTACAGCTTCGGTTCCGGTAGCTAAAGCAAATAAACGCGCTTTGTTGGAGCGATCAAAGAGAGCGCGAGAGAGAGAGAGAGAGGTTTATTTTGGGTCTGTTTTAGTTTATCTATAAGGCAAAGAAGAGAGTGATACACAGGGAGTGATACACAGGGAGTGAGATACAGATGGAGAGAGAGAGAGAGAGAGATACTCGGAGAAAGAGAGAATGCTTTGTCCTTCTGTTTGATGGCA
Source organism: Salminus brasiliensis (assembly GCF_030463535.1). Taxonomy (NCBI): domain Eukaryota; kingdom Metazoa; phylum Chordata; class Actinopteri; order Characiformes; family Bryconidae; genus Salminus; species Salminus brasiliensis. The sequence continues at coordinate 30,299,451 of NC_132891.1, read as the reverse complement.
GAGTGAAGGCTCTGATGAACGTTGCTGTCATTGGCAACCAAACAGATGAAAGGCCAGCTCTGGACTCGCTCATTACGCACTTGACAGTGAAGGCGCTGATGCGTATCACGCCATTAAGGGAGGCTTTGAAGTGAATGAAGTGTAATTAGGCTGAGTTAGGGTGAATTCACAGTGATCAGGGACAGTTAAGCTCCATCAGAATGAGGGGAAAGCTTTGCCCCCTATAGCTCACTTTCAACTCTTCTATTGTCTCGTGTATATATGCTGTATAATCTACCATCTCTAGAGAGAATGTGCGTGTGTGTGTGCGTGCGTGTGCGTGTGAGAGAGAGAGAGAGCTGTTTGACTGCCTGTATTTGTGACCGTGTGTGTGTGGGCCAAACTGACTGTGTTTAACTGTGTTTGATTGGCAGGGTGTGACTGTGTGTGTGTGTGTGTGTGTGTGTGTGTGTGTGTGTGTGTGTGTGTGTGTAAGTGCAGGAGTGAGTGGCTAGGTGTGCAAGAGAGAGTGAGAGAGCTACTGTGAGTGCCAGAGGCAGACTGAGTTCAAGAGAGTGAGAGCAACTGAAAGAGTGACTGCAACTGTGAGAAAGGGCGAGAAGGTGACTGCGACTGATGGCGAGAGGGCAACTATGAGGATGACCAAGTACGAGAGCAGGCGACTGTGAGTGCGTGCTAGCGAGAGTGCGTGCGAGAGGCTAGGTGTGTGAAGGGGCCTTTGTGAGTGCAGGAGGGAGAACGTGAGAGTGAAAGCAACTGAAAGAGCAAGGACAACTGAGTGAGATATTGTGACTGTGAGTACAAGAATGGGCAACAATGTGTGCGAGAGTGATTAGCTAGGTGTGCGAGAGAGAGTGAGAGGGCCACTGTGAGTGCAGGATGGAGACTGTGGTATGTGAGAGCGTAAGCAACTGCAAGACAGAGTGCGACTGCAACTAAACAACTAAGTGCAAGAGCGTGACTCTGATGGCGACCCTGATAGGCAACTCTTAGGGTGCCCGAGAGTCAGAGAGCGTCAGCAAATGCGATAGCTACGAGAGCGAGTATGAGGACAAGTGTGAGCGTAACAGGGCTGCTGTGAGTGCGACAGAGAGACTGTGGGTATTTGTAGGTGACTGTGTTTGTGTGTGACCGTATGAGGAATCGTCTCTGTGTGTGATTCTCTCTCGCGCACTTTCTCTCTTGTGTGTGCAGCTGTAAGCTATCTAGAAGGCCACACATGTGTTTACAGTGAAGATTTTTACTGAAGCAGTTCCAGACTGGTGACAGTTTTACACACAGAGTGTGACTGTAAACAGAGTTAAATCAGTAATTACACTCTTACTCATTTTGCGCTGGGATTTCAGGCACAAGCCTTTCTTCCATAATGTGTTTCCTAACTGCCTTGGAAACCGAGGCTTTTCCTAATCAGGGCTGTTCTAATCACCAAATCAGTAAACTTTCCAATAAACCGCAACAGATTGAATCCCTCAGTGCGAGCACAGGCTTTGAACCCGGCTCCCTCAGCGATGGGGAGGCCGATTATGTCCTGACTTTTCTCCCTCAGTGAGAAAACGGGAAGTCCCCTCGCCTTTTTGTGGGTTCCTCAAGTCCCCGAGATGTGGTTCCTCAGACACCTGTACAAACTGGCAGAAAAAGTAAATGGCTCACTGTGGCGAGTGGATGCACGCCTGGCCCTGAAGATGTACTGCAGGCCCTAGTAGCCAAGAGCTGGAGAACCTCAGAGAGTGATGCCTGTGCAGCTTCTTCCCCTTAGGGCGCCGTGTTGCCGCAAGCTTCAGCCACCATGTGTGTCTCTTCAGCCAGATGTTAAATCAAATGCAGCATGGACTCAGCCCTACTGGCCCGCTGACAGCGCTGTACAGAGGAACGCCAGAGGAATGCGACAGTAAACTGAGCTCTGGGATCGGGACCTGCCAATCCGTACCCAAACTCTTGCAGCGGCGTGGCGTATGGGAGTGGTTCTAGCCTGTTTCTGTGAGTAAACAGTCATGCTGTAGTCCGGCAGGCAGGAAGGTGCTTGTTTGTCCAAATTTAAAGTCCACTGATTCCAGCTTGTTTTTGGTAGAATTCCACTGTCCTCTGTCCCCTCAGTCTGCTCATTACTTAATCACACCTGCAGATTAGGATATCCTCGACCATCCAGCTCTTTAAAACAGCTGGAATTCAAAGCTATGATCTCTAATCTCTTGACATTCAAGCAGTGTGCCATTCCAGAGCTGTGAAAGTACATAATTATGTGATGTTTTCAGGCCTGGGAGTGGTTTGGTGTAGAGGGGGGTCTCCTTGCTCTCAGACCCCTGACCAAGGAGGACTGTGAGATTCGAGCATATGATCTTCTGATAATTTGGGCATTCAGACAGTTCCTCCACCCTGTCCAGGGGTACTTTGTCTCGGGTACATTGACTCAGAGCAGTGTGTCCAACCCTCAAATACTTCCATGATGTCTCCAACCTGAGGGACTCTCTGCCATTCAGCTCAGGAGATCATGGGTTTGAATCCCAGCAATTCTAGTCTCTTGGCAATCAAGCAGTTTAAACTGACAAGCCACTCCAGAGCTGTAAAACGGCTTGATTGCATGATTTGTCCAGGCCTGGGGGCGGGTGGGTAGAGTGCTTCCTACTTTCAGTCTTGGAGTGCTGTGATATTGGAACTCATTATGTCCTGGTAACTGGGCACTTATACAGTCCCTTTACTGCCCCTAAGAGTTTCGAAAGGCAGCCCCTGGTCAGAATTGTCAGGTTTTCTTAGGGTACTATGAAAATGTATCATGAGTACATATATATCAATCCTGTAACTAGAATTGGAATAGCTGGAAACCTAAGGACAGAAGCCTACAGCCTAAGGCACAACAGGCTATAGCTGGGAGAGAGATGTGAACTCAAGGTGAAGTAAATATTAGCCAGCTAGTGCAAACTGGGACAAATGGGAATAAACATTGAATGTGGTCGCAATCCTTCTCTCTTAGACCACAGCCTGAGTGATCTGACTGTTATCCCATTACAGAGCATCCTGGGTGTGTTTACACCAGAGTTTCCATGCGGTCAGTGACATCCGAATGTGGTCCAGTCATGGAAAACGGATGTTGTTACAGGTTTTTTTTTTTAGACAAAACCAGCAACCCTATCAATAGATCTATTTTAGGTTAGTTAACAAACTAGCTAGTTTGCTCCAACTGCTCCAAGATACATGATGCTAATTGCTAGTGTATGAGCTACCATTTCTTGTTAGCTACATTAGCCTCATAGCTCCTGAGTAGTCTTGTCAGATTGACCTTATTTGGGAAAAAGAAATTTGTGGGGGTTTTTTTTTGTATTTTTTCGCCGAGCTCATGAGAGTGAAGTGAGGTCGCATTTGAGACGCATTCTTTTTGTTGCTCGCACCTGTTTCTGCTGAGACAGCTATTCAGAAAATCTGGACCTTCTGATCTTCAATTTCCCCTTTATATCTTTCCAGTCTCTTGTTCCATCAAAATAAAAATAAAACCCCTTCCTAACCCCTGCGTCTATTTTCACACTTCGAGCACTCGTGCTCTTCGGCCTTCCCACTCTGACCCAATGTCCCTAGCTTGTCCTCACATTCTCTCTGCTGAGGTCCAACAGTGGGTGAATAGGCTCCATTATTTTCTTTACTTAGCGTAGTCATAGTTTGGGATGTTGTTTTGTGTGAGGGATGAGGGCCTTATACCTTTTGGCGTCATTAGTTCTTGTATTTGTCTTCTGTATTCAAGATTTCTTGAATATGTTTCTTTGTGCTTTCAGAATGGTCTGCAGAAATGTCCCTGCGATCACCCTGAGGACCAGGTCATGGATTGAGGCTCCTCTTAATAAATTAACTTATCAAGCACAGTACTCCTTATTTATAATGGACACCTACCTTGTATTTATGTTCACTGGTTGCTTTATATGAACATATGAAATCTGCCTTTTTTTCACATTTTAATTTAAGCTGTGTTTGACCTGAGCATAGAAGCCAGATTTGTGGCTCTCTCAAAACACATTTATGAGATTAGCAGAGATTATCATAACCCCCTTAAGCATTTAGAGTTAATTAGGGTCTTGTTAATTGTCTTATGGTTATTTGTTGACTTTTACTTGTCAATTCGTTTTCTTTTGGTGCTGCAAATTAACCCACCTATTTGTAGCTCCCCCTGGCACTAGCAAAGCTCCCGGCACTAGGAGAGTAAGGACTTAACACCTCTCCTCTGATACATCTGAATCCAGCCACCGCCTCTTGCCTCTCCTCACTGCCACCAGTGTAGCATCGTCGGACAGCCCGACACACTCTGTGGAAAGCGTTGGGTCCCCTGCTCCGCCGCACCTGCTAACAGACTCCTGTATAGGCCAACATAGCTTCAAGAGTGATGTATGGAGAGAGCACCACTTACTCATTCGGAGATAGCATGGTCAGTTGTGCACTCTCAGACTATAGTGGTAGCGCATTCGACCGCTGAGCCCCTTTGGAGCCCAATTGGCTGAACCCAGTTTGACACTCTTGCTTTAGCTCATCTATTGTCACCCTTTACTCTGTCAATTATTTGGTCAAGTTTTTAATCACAGGACCATCTGCAGATGTTTACCATCTTGCAAGCTGGTCTGTGGTTAGAATCTGACCTTTGAAGAAGGCTATAGGGGAATGCTAACATAAATTGTGTATCAGCAGTTGAGCACAGCCCAGGTTCGAGCCCAGGTGACGCCACGGCCATTCGTGGGCTGGTGTCCCAGAGAGCACAGTAGGCCTTGGTTTCACTGAGCGGGTAGGATGGCATCACTCTGCACCATGCTAGCCAGTGCAGGTGTCGGTTAGCTGACGTAACGTACTTGACAATGTTCTCCTCCAAGTGGGTTCAGCCTTCCAATTATTATGTTGCATTAGAGGCAATCTGAAAAGGTTGGGGTTGACTGAAGCAGCCTGACTGCTTTGTTCTAAGGCTTATATCTGGTGGGACAAGCAGGTCTGGACCTAATCAATCATTCAGTGATATTCAGTTATTGATTTTGAGTTATTGAAACAGTAATTTCCATCTTCTGCAAAGTGTGATATTCCCAGTGAGTTGTGAGACATGTTGTTGTAGCATTAGCATGAAATTCCGTCAGCAGACAGAAGCATAATATGATCCCTGCTAAGGTTTGGTTTGTGGGATAATGGTGGGAAGCATTTTGCAATTCCCTAATGTGGATTTTGACATTTGCAACATTAGTGCTTGGGAATAGATCGGCTAATAACCCCTAAAAGCTCTGACCGAAACCATTCTGACAAGCCGCAGAATGACCGGGAAAAGCTGCTTCTAGTGTTTGACTGCCTCTCTACAGCACATCAAGGGCTCTTCTTGCAGGGGCTAAAGCCATTTAGTGTGAAATGCTCCCTCCCTTCATGTTCCCCTGTCCAACTGGTAGGAAAAAGACTTGTGGAGTTGGCTGAGGCATATGAGGCTGGTTTTGATCTTTCGCTCTCTTTCTCTTGTTTTCTTACTGTCCCTCCCTCCCTTTCATTCGGTGTGAAGGGATCTTGGGAAGAGATGGAGGAGGGCTCTGAAGGTCGAGTTGAAAGCGGCCTGCTGGAAAGGCCAAAGCAGCCGTGCTCCTCAATCAGCCCTTTGTGTGCCTGCAGTTCTGCCCAGGGGCTCGTCCCATAAAGCCTCCACAGTTCTGCTGTGCTGCTGTAGAGCTCAAACAAGTTTGGGAATTAATTTTTTTTTCCCCTTCCATGTTGACTCCAACCACCCCACTGCCTCCCCCTCCCCAGCCCATGTCCTTTAGGAGTTGGAGAAAGTTCGGCAGTGCTTGACCAGGGGATTTCCCGCATGGAAAAACTGAGCAGGAGCAAGACTAGAGTACAGATGCACAGTTTCCCTTAAGAGGTCGGAAAGGTGGTTAGCGAACTTCTGACCGTGCTGTTGAGAGTTCATGACGGCAGCTGACGGAGGTGTTCCGCTAGCTTCCGAAAAACCAGAATCGGAGGAGATTAAGGAATATTTGAGTAGATTCACATTGGCTGTATTAAGATTCTGATCCCTTCAGGCTCTTTTTAGGCACCTCATTGCACTATTTTTGGCTCCCAGGACTCATACAGTATTCTCACAGTGCAGTTCCCTCCTGTGCTTTCTCCACCCTTGCGATCATGTAAAATTGCCTGCTATCCATCTACAGACAAACATCTCAAAGACGTTGCTAGCGGCTAATTTGTTGGCTGAGTCAGAGGTGACTGGTCTTCTGTCTGTTACCGCAGCAAGCCTGTGCAAGAGACTAGACTAGCTCTAGCTCAGCGCCATAGCTTTAGTGGTGCTGCCGCGAGGCCGGACCTTAGCGTATCCTTGGAGTGGTCAGTGAGTCAGGCCTTGCATGTACGCTCCTCTTCTGCCTGCCTGTGTGGTTTTAAGACAGGAGTGCGATGTTGCGGTAACGCGACCTCTTCTTCTCAGGCTGCAGGATGGGGGAGGCAGGCCATCTTGTGCCAGTGTGAGGTGTAATTAGGGAAAACTGAGCTCTATTTGGAATCTACTCTCCCTGCGAAAAAGCCTCGGTGCTGGTTTGCGATGAAGTAGCGTGTACAGAGCAAATGGGTTTGACCATCTGGTGGTGCTGGGAGAGTAAATAGTCCATTGGTTTGCAGTGATTATGCCTTTTGACTGTTTTTGAATAGTTTACGGACTCCTAATTGAACACCTGCTTCAGCTCATCAGGCGTTCAGGAGCATCTGAACGGGAGACGCCGGCAGGAGATACGATTCAAGCAATAGGAGATTTATTGCAGCTGTTTTTTTTTCTCCACAGTTCAAAACAAGGTCTGTAAACAGTTATTGGGTCTAGAAAAAACAAATAAATTAATTCACAATATCATTTAAATTGTTGTAATATAAAGAAGTGCAATTCCTACTGGTGTCAATCAATTAAAAAGTTTAATAGCGTTAATTACAACAATATTCTCTGATTAATTCTGATTAATCACAAGTTAAAAGTCTAGCTAGGTGTAGTTTTGAGAACGAAGAAGCTCGGACACAGATGCTTCAGTTATTTTTGAATAGATAAATGGATGATCAGTCATTGGGCTGGATTGAGCTGAGAGCAGACAGAGAGAGATATGAGGTAGGTGTGAGAGAATGAGATTTTAGTTATGAGATTTAATCCATATTTCAGCATTAATGAAGTGTAATCTACCCTCTGAGCTCAGCAGTAGTGCCGCTGCGCTTATCATCACTAAATAAAACCGCTAATACGTCAGTAGGCTCTGTAGAGAGAGAGACCTACGTGAGGAAGTTGGGGCCAAACTTGGTAAGATGAGTAATTTGCATAAAAAAAATATTAACACGTCAAAGTTTGCAGATTAGCACTCATTCTGACCTTTGTGAGGTGTGCAGTGATTCATGTTAGAGAAACTTATTAAAAGCATGTTCTTTACATTGGAGGTCATGGAAACCATGCGGTTATGACGTCTACAAGCAAATATAGCCCTTTTATGTACTATACAAAATGAGCAGGTACAGTCTGTAAAATAAAAGTGCTACAAAAGGTTCTTTGAATGATGCCAAAAAAGAACCACCTTTGATTCCATAAAGAACCATTTTTGTAATAAAAAAGTGGCCTTTAAATTGATGAAGAACCTTTGCATCAAGAGAACATATTTGGGGTCATTTAAAGGTTCTTCACACTCTCGCATCTCTATGACAAACATGGTTCTTTATGGAACCAAAAGTGGTTCTTTTATGGTAACCATTGAAAGCGCCTTTGTTTTTATTATTAAAAGTCAGCCAGAGACTTTAGCCCAGCTTGAAGGTTGAATGTAGACAGTGATACTGGTGTTCCTGCAGCTACTAGTTCATGGCAAGGCCATTCCATGAGTTTAATGTTAATACACGTGTTTAAACCTATTTTTACCTTTATTCCATCCACTTTGTGCAGTGTTCCAGCTCCACTGGCAGCAAACCAGCCTCAGAGGGTGTTGCCACCACCACCATGCTTAACAGTTGGTTAACAGTGTTTTTGGATCAATGCCTCAATCTTTACTTCAAACATATTTGTCTCATCTTACCATAAAACTATCTCCAGAAGGTGTTTTCTTGGTCCATGTGGTTCAGCTCCAAGCCTTGAGCTTGAAGGTGTTGATTTTGGTGCTTTTCAAGAAAGGGGATTCTTTCTTGGTCAGTAGCCTCTTAATCAATAGTGGTGTAAATCTGGCTTAGCTGTAGACCGTGCCACCGGTGTTCCAGCATCTACCATTTCAAGGTCTTGATGGTCCAAAACAATTTCCTGTCAGCTGAGGGTGACTGAACTTCCACTACACCTTTTTTGTTTGTTTGTTTGTTTGTTTGTTTTTGGTCAGTGCCAGTATGCAGTTATCGGATGATTTGATTATGTTTATTAAATAATTTATTTATTTATTTGATGGTTTACAGTTGGCAAGTTAGCCAGCTTGCGGACTCCACCAAAATGGAGGATGGGCACTAACTTGCTTTTGGCTTTAGGGCAAAACATTTATCTCAGAACTCTCGTAAAACAGTGCATCACACATCAGGTAGTGTATTCATAACCCTTTCATGTCATAACTCATTAAACTTCAGACATCTGGTTCCAGTCACCTTCACTTTTAACTATTTTTTGGTTCGTTTCTCCAGATCAGAGAATTTCACATCAAACCACTTTAAATTACTTCATTTTTTCTTACATATTAATGATTGAATTATACTTTTTAAATAAGTATTTAATAACTCATATAATAAGTATTAACCTTTAGGTAATGTCGAGAATGCTGCTCCAGAGAACACTTTTGGGCTTTTTTATTTTCCATCAGTCGAGGTTAATCATCATCTTCCCTTCCACCAAGCTATCAGTCAGACCTGTTGTAAGCTCAGACTAGTTTGCAGAAAACATGGCTTCCCATGGCAGTAGCAGCTAGCTGTTAAAAAAAAGAAAAAGAAAAAAAGAGCACAAATATTGACTTCCTCGCCCTCAGTTTGGCCATCTCAAACCAGAAGCAGGCCCGAACCCACCCTGAGGAGGTGTTGGCATGTGAATGAGAATGGGACACCCAGAGGGCTGCGGCTATTTAAAGCTTACATATGTGCGAAAGGGTTAATCCGTGATAAATTGTACAGGAAGGAATACCTATTCTGAGTAGTTAGAAGGTCTGTACAGCACGTCCTTTTTTCACCACTGCGGCCTATTATGGAGTTGTGACTGCTCTGCTAGGCTGTCTAGGTAAAGCTCTAAAACAGCCTAGGGCCTGCCGGCTGGCCAAAAGGGTTATTATAACTTCTATTAGTAGTTGAACTGTACTATCAGGGCAATCGCACCAGGGGTCACTTTAATCGAACCAAAGCTGACAAGTGTAAACACCCCCTAAGAAACTTATCTGGGTCAATAAAACACAGTTATGTGGCGGATTAAGATCAGTGATGCCTTATTTACAACAATATACATAATCTCAAGTCAAGTCAAAATAAAGTCAAAGCAGCTTTACATAATTAGTAATTAGTAAAAGACAGAGACAAAAAAGAAATAACGTAAGAAGACATGAAGGATCCAAGACCCCCAGTGAGCAGCCAACGGCAACAGTGGCAATGAAAAACTCCCTCCGAGCTGGAGGAAGAAACCTTAGGAGGAACCAAGACTCACAAGGGGGACCTGACCCGTCCTCCTCTGATCAGAACTATTTAAACATTAATGATAAAAGTTACCAAACCGTCTAAACTGTTGAACTGCTCTGATCATTAACCATATTAATCATGGTGTAGATAGTTAATAGTGGTGATATTAATAGTGGCAGATAGTTAGTTACGAGTCCATTTAGGTTTTAACATGGTCATTATGTAGGTAGCAGTGGTAGGAGGGTGTGCCGCCGGTCTGGCATGGGTGGTGGTAGGTGGGGGGCCTGATGGTCGGACAGGTAGGTGGCAGCTGGTCTGACGCAGGTAGAGGGGACATCAGCGGGCAATCTTCCAGCAGGTCGGGCTGGGTGGCAGTTTACTGGGAGAAGGTAAAGAGAGAGAGTTAGTTCTGAGAGGATTTTATGGAGAGCAGAGAATGTTGAGCAGTACCAGAGTGTGTCTGACGACTCCGGCAGGTCTGACTATAACCGCCTAAGTAAGAAGGAAAACCAAATAAAAAGATCAGTGATGCTACAACGCTACTACAACGCTATTACATGCTTACTGTACATTAACTGTAACATGGATGGTACACCAGTTCACAGGGTTGTAGACTTTACCCCCCTTTACTGCAGAACCAGCCTCTACTTGTCTGGGAAGGGTTTGCACTAGATGTTGGAACATGAGGGTTAGCTCTGAAGCATCAGTGAGGGAATGTTGGATGATTAGCTCTGACTCAGATTCTTCTCCAACTCATCCCAAAGGTATTTGGATGAAACCCCATCAGTCTAGAGACCAGTGCTGGGGGCTTTACATCTGTCTAGCTGACTCTTGGCATTGGGTGTGGTGACCTTAGGCTCATCTAGACTCTCGAGTCAGCGGTTGGTTCCACGTTACGCAGTGCATTTGAGGACCTATTCCACCTTGCAGGTAGCATGAGCTGATTCTTCCGTATCACACATGTGCAGAGCACCCCACCCATGCTCCTGCCCAAACGTAGCAGGACCCTGCTAATGGCATGTTTGAGTTTCATAAGGGAACGTTAAACCCCGCCTCCACATTCACTCAGTGCTTACTCTGACCCATTCATTCATCCATTCAGTTCATCATTCAAAGCCTGGAGATTTGACTCTAAATTAGATATTGAACTTGATGCACACGGGTGTATTGTGCAATGTGTGCTGTGGCTGTGGTCGGTGGCCTGTTTCAAAGACCCAAAGCACTCTCCATGAACCGATTCTATGGTTTTTTTTTGATGGCTGTTGGTGCAGTTGGTTACCAAAGTGCCACAAAAGAGAGGCAGCTGAAAAATTTGAGCCTCTGTGTCTTTGGTGCTGGTGCAAATTCCCATATAGCCTTCACTCATAACCCAGACTTGTTTACGGCTCAGTCTGACCGTGCTTCTCCTTCTCTCTCTTGCAGTCTACTTCCGGGCACTGGTGAACTTCACAGACTCATTCACGTACGGGCCGGAGCTGGACGATATTGACTCCGAAGCTTTCCTGGAAATCTCGGCGGCTGTCGTCGACACGGTACTCCTTTTCCTCCCTGATGTCCAATGTGAATGTTTGTGTGGTTCTGAGGATCATAAACAGTCATCATTTATTTTTCATGACCATATTCCAACCTTTATTTAGTCTAATAAAATAAAATAGTACTCCGACTCAGCTCAAAGTACTCAGACACATCTAAGCCCCGCCCATTCCAAGTTATAAGGAGTGTTTCAGCCAGCTTTTTTGAATCAGGCATAGTGCAGGGCATCGTTTGTCAGTCTTAAAGCCACAGTCACTAAAACAGATTTCTTAATTTACAGCCTGAGGTGTAAATTAGGGCTGGGCGATATGGTAAAAATGCTATATCACAATATTTAAAGACTTTTTTTTCACGATGCACGATATCACAGACTAAATACATCAGTAACGATACATTCTGATAAACTACTATTCAGATCCTCTCCCGTACTGAATAGTGAGTGATTTGTATTAAACATCTACTGCTCTTCATCTAATTAAACCAGTCTAATTACAGTTAGTGATAAAACCTGCAGCTGATCAGTGTTTATTAAGCACTGACAGTATCCTAAATATGCTTAGAAAAGCATATTGTTATCACGATAACACAATTTATCACGATATGATAAAATATCGTCATATTGCCCAGCTCTAGTGTAAATGGTCATGTAAAAATGATTCTATTTTTGGTCATTATAATGAACAAAAGATTTTGAAACTTTATAATTTCCTTAATTGTAAACATGAAAACATTTTAGTTGCAAAATTGCATATTAATGTGTCCCTTTTTTTTTTTTTTAACATTGTGGCTTAATGTGCGCCATCAGTTCTAAGCTATGAAACGAGACAGTAGCATACAGTTCCTGAAGGCTTGATGCTGTTTCTTTCTTCCACAGCTTGAGTCTGACTACAACAAAATCCCAGGAATCCAGACCGTCAATGTCGTCCTCATCAAGTAAAGATCATTCGTCTCTTACTCATGTTGCTTTTTCTGTGGCCAGTTGTTAAAACTTCCACCTCGCTTGTTTTCTTATAGGACAATCGGTAAAGATGTGTTTGTGGAGCTGGACGTGGGCTCGGACAACAACCCCAACGAGGCGCAGATCAGAGATGTGCTTTATTCTGTGGTCAGTGAAGGAACCATCGCCTCCTACGTAACTTCTGTCCGGGGCTTCCAGTTCAGACGCCTCGGAGAAGGTAAGAACAACCTGGAGTGACTGGAAACCTTGATTTTACCTGCGGTTACAATACATCCCGTCAGAATCCCGTCAGAATCCCGTTAGCCCACATTATCATGATATAACTTTTTCTCCCAATTCGGTACTGCCAGTTAACCCACCCCCATAGCGCTAGCAGTGCTCCCGACACTAGGAGGGTAAGGACCTCACCCATGTCTCCTCCAGTATATGCAAAGCCAGCCACCTCCTCTTTTCGAACTGTTGCCGGTGTGCCATCGCCAGGCAGCCGGCACGCTCTGAGGAGTGCCAGCGCCACCGCACCAGCTAACAGACGCCTGTGCAGGCCAATATCACTTAAGAGGGATAAGGGGAAAGACTGGCATCTGCTCTCTTGAACTGGTGGTGGCATGGATTGTGATTCGAACTCCACCCTCCCCGGCTGTAATGGTAGCGCATGAGGCCGCTGAGCCACTCGGAGCCTATTATCATTATTATTGTGGTTATCGTTGTCATGAGTGTTTTAGTAATTAGCTGATAGAAGCTAATTAGTTGGAGCAGGACAAGCATTAGATTTGGACTACAAGACTTGTAAATCAAGGTTGTTCACCTCAGCACAGTAGCTTTATTAAAAGGCTTAATTCAGCCTAATTACAGCTTAATGATGTACTAATTAGCAACCAGTTCATTACCAGCTTCTGCCTTTGAGGCTTAATAAGGTCAGTAAAGTGCACTGTAAATTCTTACTGGTTACTGCTTAACAGTGCAGTAATAAGCATCATGTTATTACTGGCTAATGCCTTGTTAGTGCATTTCAAAGGCAGTATAATGTCCCCCTAATGACTTAATAAGGCTTAATAACAGCAATACAGAGGCACTGAGAATTTTACAGCATTATAATGTAGTAATAGCCAGCCTGTTAATTACCAACCCACTGTCTTGTTAAGGATTAATAAGCGATTTATAAGACATTTTAATGAATCCCAGCTGTGTTTTAGAGCAATACATGTGAGCTGGAAGATGATTAGTTTACCTAGCCACCGCTTCATAAGGTCATGTTAATTAGCATCATGTTAACTACTGCTTTAAAAATGTACCTTATAAAAAAGCTTAATGCGGTAAGGTGGTGCTTATGCTTATAATGCAGTAATAAGTGTCCTGTTAAGTTCATCTACTGCTTTATTAAGACCTTATAAGTACATCACAGGTCCATTAAAATGCTCCATTAAAAAAAGGCAGGGTGCTACCAGATGTTTGACCCCCCCCACACACACACATCTTTTCGACTCCACCACATCTCCTATGATGTTAGACGGCAGAGTGTTTTTATGGATGATCTTTGTGTCTGGTTTATAGCTGATGTCCATGTGGAGCCTCTATCCTCGCCAGGTTTGTACCACGCCATGCCTTCTGCATGGAGCTTGTGGAGTGCAGCCCTTCTCACTTGTCAGAACCTTTGCAAGGACACCTCAGAGAGTGTAGTGGATTTGACGAGGAATGGACCTTCTCATGCATGTCTGCACCCAGATATCTTGACTCAGTGTTGGGCGAGAGGAGACTGCCTGAGATGCTTTGCATGCTTGGCCTCATTTGATTCAGTTATGCTGAAATCCCATGAATGCCGCTTTCCTGTAGTATCGTGCTAGCGCGATAGCGGTAGGCTGTATCTCGAGTAGCTAGCAAGGCATGTCGAATGGCCTTCAGCCTGATGACTTGGATCCACATAGCTGCGTTGTATTGTGGCTTTCCTTGAGTGTGATAGGCTTGTTAAAATGTCTTGAAAGAGAGTGCATGCCTTGTGGCAAAGGTCAAAAAGTCGAGCTGTGCTAAACTGCACTCTCTAGAATGGTAAATAAAGGTGCTACAATAAAAAGGTTCTTTGAGCATTGCCATAAAAGAATCACTGCTTCTATGTTCAGCAAAGAAGCATGTTTGTTAAAGCCTTTAGAAGACCTTTAGGATTTTTTTCCTTTATTTTGATCTTAAGATAAAACCCTGCCTGTTCTTCACTCAGAGATGGGTAGAATAGCCTAAGGTAGATTAACCTGATACTTCAGTAGAGAAGCCTGATTCTTCAGGATTACTGCTTTGCCCCTTTCCCAAGTTCTTCTTTTTTTGCATGTCTGTCACATTTAAATGTTTCCATTTATCCAACTAATATGACTGGAAGATAAAGACAACATACGTAGACATACAGTGCATTTTTTAAATGTTATTTCCATTCCTTAAAGATCTAAAACCTTTATCTAATCATATTTACAAACCAATGGAAAAATGTATTTGCCTCTCTAAACCCAAAACTTGATTGTGCCACCCTTGATAGTAACTTTCACATCACTGTAAAGTCGATTTTTGTTTTAATTCAGCTATACTGAAGGGTTCTCCAGAATGAGCTGCCTCTTTAAGGCCTTTCCACAGCATCTCAATGAGATTTAAGTCTGGACTTTGACTTGAGCACTCCAAAACCTTAGGTTTGTTTCTTTTGAGCCATCCAGAGATAAGCCTGCTTGTGGACTTTGGACCATTGTCCTGCTGCATAACCCAACTGCACTTGAGTTTTACATCCTTACAAACTGATGGGTCAACATTCTCATTCAGGATCTTCTGACCAAGAGTAGAATTCATGGTTCTTTCAGTTATAACATGTCATCAAGGCCCTGTAGAAGCACAGCAGCCCCATATAATTACACTACCACCACCATGTGATGATGAGACAAGGACAGAACGTTTTGGAAGACTTGGCTCCCATTATTATACGTATCTGGCGTAAAGCTCCTTAACACCCTGCATTCCACCATAAGAACATGAAGAACCTCATACCAACAAGTCAAGTTACAAGTCTATGGTATGATTGGTTGGATGATCTGGAACATTTAAATGTGAAAAATGTGCAAAGAATATTGAAGAAGCTAGGCAAGTAAAACTGGACCACATCCAGCATCTGTACGTTTTGGTGCTTTAGTTAGTCTCCTTTTAGGGTCAATTTAAAAAAGCTTAAAAGTGTGAGCTATACCAACAGCACAGTGAGTTCTGGTACTGCAACAAGAATACATAATGAAATCAAGCGCTAAAATTCAAATATCATAAAGTACTTTAACATAACTGAATACATGCAGCTAGTTACAACCCACCTCTGCCCTTAGATACTTCATCACAGCCTTTGGAAAACTCTGAAAGTTTGCTATGCCTGTGTGTGTGTGTTGGGTATGGTGAGCATGATGATATGATTATATTATGGGATGCTATGATCTGACATAGTATTGTTTCTCCCTCCTTTGCACTGACCGACTATGACCCTGTCAGTGAAGCCCCCTCCGCTGATCTGCCAGGAGGAGGAATTCAGTTGTGATAACGGTATGTGTATCCCCGTGGACAAAGTGTGTGACAAGAGGCTGGACTGTGAAGACGGGAGCGACGAGGAGAACTGTGGTGAGTAGAAAGCCTCTGTTTAGACTGGGTAAACTCCATGGGATACCTACCTCTGCTACTCTCCTGTCTCTCGTGCTTGCTCTCTCTCTCTCTCTCTCTCTCTCGCTCTCTCTCTCTCTCTCTCTCTCTCTCGCTCTCTCTCTCGCTCTCTATCGCAAACTTGTTCTTGGTCATTGTTGCTCGCACTCCCCATTGGAAACGCTCACTCCTGGTCCCTCTCACTTGCTCTCGCTCTCTATTGCAAACTCTCGCTCTGGGGCTCTCTCGCTCTCACTCTCGCTCTTTGTCTCTCTCATTCTTGCTTTTCATAGCAAATTCTCACTTCTCTTGCGCTTGCTGTTGCTCATCATTGCGAACTCTCACTCTTGCAATCTCTCACTTCTTATCTCTCTTGCTCTTGCTCTCTATCACAAACTTTCACTTCTTATCTCTGTTGCTTCTGCTCTCGCTCTCTATTGCAGTTTTCTCGCTCCTGGCCTGTCTTGCTCTTGCTCTTGCCTTTGTTGCAGTGTTTCACATTTGCTCTCATGCTCTATTGCAAACTCTTACTTCGTATCTCTCATGCTCTTGCTCTTGCTTCATTGCAAATCTCTCACTATTGCTCTCGCTCGCTTTCACTCCTCTCTCTTTTGTGCACATGCTTTCGCCCTTGCTTTCTCTCTCATGCTCTCTCGCTCTCTCTCTCTCTCTTTCTCTTTCACTCTGTGTCTGTCTCTCTCTCACATAACTTGCATGGTGTTGCATGTTGTGCCTATAATAAATAGATCAATTTTTCAATTAATGAATAAAAAGTCTTTCAAAAAATAGTTCTACACCAAGGCAGGCACATATTTACAGAGAGAAGATTGGTGGCAGTCTAAGCCCAATGTTTGTTAGCAATGTTAGCGTAGCATTTCACGTTCAAACAAAGAAACCACTGGCTCTTAAGTCTGTAGGGTCAGTGGCCAAAACTAATAACGGCCAAAGTCCCCTTAATTACACAGTGCAGTGATTGCGCTGGCTCTGCGTAATCTCAGCTTTATTGTGTTCACTGCCAGCTCCTGACGTCCTTACAACAACAACCACTCGTCCCACGACCACGGTGGAGCGCAGACCCGTACCGGGCCCCGGCCCATGTCGTGGCGACCAGGCCATGTGCCAGAACGGAGAGTGCATATCCCGGGACTACCTGTGTGATGGAGAGAGAGACTGCAGTGATGGCAGTGATGAGCTCAAGTGTGGTAAGAGCTTAAATAAGCAGTGTGCACATGACCCCTCATTGTGGTATTAGTGAAGGAAGGTATG
Source organism: Salminus brasiliensis (assembly GCF_030463535.1). NCBI lineage: Eukaryota > Metazoa > Chordata > Actinopteri > Characiformes > Bryconidae > Salminus > Salminus brasiliensis. Next base: position 30,282,470 of record NC_132891.1, on the reverse strand, counting down.
GTGTGTGTATATATGAGTCAGACATTGTGTTTGAGTGTGTGTCTGATTTCTCAGGAACTCCCTCCCCTTGTGAACCCAACGAGTTTAAGTGCAAGAATGGCCGCTGTGCGCTTAAACTGTGGCGCTGCGATGGAGACAACGACTGCAAAGACAACTCTGATGAGATGGACTGCCGTGAGTTACGCTGCCTTTTCTCAAATTTCGTTTCTGCCCTAAAATATTAGCATGTAAATATTGTACACTGTAAGCTGGGACACTTTTGGTAAGCTAAGGGCAAAGCTTCAGTCTACATATTGCCAGACCCCCTGCCTCACCCAGCATCACTAGCGCAGCATTAGCATCGCTACTGTGCTGGCCGCCAGCCTCATCCAGCATTGCTATCGCTGTTGTTTACATATATGAACTGGGCCTTACACAGTTAAGCATTGCTGGGCCCTGTCCAGCATGGCTTCTGCGGCATTAGCATCGCTGCCATGGTGTTAGCATTGTCACAGTAGCATTAGAACAGATAACCTGCTATATTCAGTCCACAACCACCTTTAATGTATGTTGGGCTCATTGTCCTGTTGGACCACCCAGTTGTGTCACGTTTCAACAATCTAGCTGATGGTTTGAGTTTAAGCTGAAGAATTCTAAGGTAGTCCTTCTTCTTCCGTAGCAAAACTACCCCCCGTTGCTACCACCACCATGCTTATCAGTTGGGCTTATCAGTGTTCCTGCCGTTGAATGCACTGAGTATATGTGTGTTGATCAAGCCATAAGGGCTGTCAAACAAGCCCAATATGTATAATACGCTTTGGAATTTTCTGCACCAAACTATATAACAACTTATTTTCTCTATAATAAGCAAATGTGTTAATGCAGTGTTTAGTAATGGCTTTTAACTTGATGGTCAGTCTTCTGTTTTTTTTTTTCTTCTATGCCTGTTTGTTTGTGTCCCTCTGTAGCTTTGACCTATAAGACTTGGTGTACCAGTAAGGTTATTGTATTGTCTCTGAGGTGTAATAAAGCTTCTCTGTCCGGTATGTGCAGCTGTGAAAAGGCCAGGGGACACGTGCGCTCCGGAGCAGTTTGTGTGTCTGAGCGACCGCGCCTGCATTCCTGCCAGCTATCAGTGCGACGAGGAGCCTGACTGCGCTGACCGCTCGGATGAGTATGGCTGTGGTAAGGCTCTCAAAGTACCTAAGACGCTGTCACTATGGCCAGAATATCACAAATTCGAATTCTGGGTCTTGCTGCTTCACCTTAAGGAAGGGATTGGCCATGCTCTCTCTTAACTGCCATTGTGATGTTCAGAGCTGGGGATCCAGCGCATGCCTCCAAGCACGTTAGTTGCGTAGTGATGCTACACTGGCGGCAGTTCGAAAAGAGGCGTGGCTTGTCCTCACCCTGCTAGCGTCAGGAGTTGATGGGGAAGTCAACTCAGCTGCTTCAGCTAAATTTGTTAAAAATTGGTTAAAAATTAAAAATACATTTTATTTAGTCTGTATATGGAAACTAAGCTGCAAAAAAACGAGTGGTGTCCCAAATGAAGTACATTTACAGTGCCTGTCCATCAGCCACGCTAAGGACTGTTTCAACCTGAACAACCCCTCACAATAGAGTCCAACATTTTTCCAAAAGTTTGTGGACACCCCAATTTAAAGAATAAGTTCAGCTACTTTAAATTGCACCCATTGCTGGCATAGATGTGCAAATGCGCACACACAGATCTTGTCTTGTCCCTGAACCTATTGGCACCATGCTCCATCCAGTACGTTTTTCGTGTTGAATTAGGGAGCTGAATTAGGGAGATTATCCAACATCCTGACCTCACTAACGCTCTTGTCGATGAACGCAATCAGATTTTCACAGCTGTGCTCCAAAATGTAATAGAAAGCTGCCTTCTCTGCACAGTAAAGTTAGTTACTCCAACAAAAGCAGGATAGATGTTTTTTTTTGTTTTTGTTTTTGTTTTTTTAATACCCTTGATTTTAGAAGAAAGTATGAATGAGAAGGTGTCCCAATACTTATGTCCATATAGTGCAGTGTGTTTTGAAAATCACTTTAATACTCAATATACTGCATGGCCTTGTCTATACCTTGGAACGTCTCACGACAGCTGACATTAACCTACATTTAAGGCGAAATCTAACATTTCCTCCTAAAGGCCTTTTAAAAGGTGACTTTTGTCACTTTTGAGGTCATTTCACCTTAGAAAGTCTTTTCAGTGGTTATTAAAGGTTTATGTTGGTGATGTATAGGGGCCCAAATGTTGGCCTCCAGTAAAGTGTTGCCAATATGTATTTTAGAATAAATTATAATGGATTATAATAAATCTTACAGCCTATCGTTTATATCAGAACTGTGCTATTTTTAACAAAAGCTTACTTCAGTTTCTTTTGCCAAGGATTGTGTTGATGCCACACATTTCATCCATTAATCTGATTTGCTCACCCGCTGTTGTTTTTAAGCTTCAAACATCTCCTTTATTAAAGCTCCCCCCAGTCTGTGACCTGCAGCTTGTTTCTGTGGCTGCTTGGCCGATCCCGCCGAGTGAGCTCGCCAAATATAACTCTGTCACACACCACCAATTTGGGCTAAGGAGGTGCCCTGGATGTCTATAGGCCTGTTTGAGTTTTTCTGTGTGTGTGTGTGTGTGGGAGAGACCGAGGGAGTGAGCGAGTGAGAGAGAGTCTTATTAGTAGTTCAGAGTGTGTCTGATAGCTGCTCATGGGAGAAAATGAATTGATAGTTGTTTTCTTCTCATTATCTTTAAGCCCCTCCCACTGTGACCAGCCCCCCAGAAGAGTCCGTCACAGCAGCGCGAGGGGACACGGTGACCTTCACTTGCAAAGCTGTTGGCGTGCCCACCCCCATCATTACTTGGAGACTTAATTGGGGGCACATTCCAGGCAGCAACAGGTATGTTGTTAGGTGACCTTGCCCTGCCTGACCCAGATGGACGACAGACTGACTTTCTAATTCTAATATAGCCACCACCTGGCATATCATAAGAACTGTCTTGCAGCCTCCTAACAACCACCCAGCAACCCCCTAGCAACCACTGAGCAATCACATAGCAACCACTTGCCAGCAACCCTTAAAGCAATCACTTGGGAAACCAAATGTGTAGCAATCACATAGCAACACTCTAGTAACCACTACATAACTCCATTGCCATTACCTAGTAAACCTATAGCACCCACCTAGCAACCACTTGGCAACACCATACTTTCAACCACCTAACGACATTATAGCAATTATTTAGCAACCACCTAACATACCAAAGCATCTGCTTTGCATCAACCTAGGATATCATATCAACTGTCTGGCAACCACCTGGCAACACCATAGCAACTACTTAGCAACACTACAGAAACCATCTATCAACACTGTAACACCTGTCTAGCAACCACTTAGCAACACCATTACAACAATCTAACAACATTATAGAAACCACCAAGCAATGCCATAGCAACCACCTAGCAACACTATAGCCACCACCTATAAGCACTATAGCACCCTTTTTTTTAATAACCACCTAGCAACACCATAGAAACGATCTAACAACATCTTAGCCTCAAAACAACCCTTACCTCAAATGAAGTGACTAGCTACACTCTAGCTACAAGGCTAATGTGGCTAACGGGTAGTTGAAACCCCACCAGTGTTCCCCACTCTTGCCTCGAACCACACTGAGTGGTTAGGTCATCTCAGGCAGACTTGCTTATGTGGTTTCTGACACTGCAGGTTATTTAGTTTACTCAGTTAACATTGCTTCATTTTTTAAAATAGAAACCACACACGCAAACTGCATGACTGAGATGACTTGCTGAAGTATTCCTTTTAAGGTGCGACTAACAGTGAAGGCGGGTTTGGCAGGGCTTTACTGCATGGTAATTTTATTATGAGCGTGCTCTGACGTCCCTTTGTTCACCTTTCCGTATGAGTAAATAAAAACAATGCCTCATGCTTCTAAATGAGGTCTGGAGAGACCTTCAGCCTTTTTGGAACTGTATAACTGATCCATGAGTATAATTAAAACCAGACAGCAGTGTGTGTGTGTGTGTGTTTTTTTTGTCTGGCAAAGGACCTGTGGAGTTGTCCCATGTCCAATCACTCCGTCCCACAAAAAGAAAAGCTGTTGGGCTGCTCCTTTGCTCTGATTATTTACGAACAGCTCTGCTTGATTTGTGCTTTACAGTGTCCTCGCCTTGTGTATAATCACTCACAGTCTCATGCATTTCTGTCACACCCCTAACCCTCAGTTGCAGCTCTTCATTTTCACATTCCATGTCTGGGTTGCTCTTGTCAGAGAAGGCAGGGAAAGAAATCCTGCATTGTTTATGTTCTTCCTCCGTCCAAATAAACATTACTCAGTGGTTTAATCCGTTGGAAAGCCACCGAGAAATTGCTTTTTATCTCATAACAGGTTGAGCCAAGCAAACCGATCCTGCCTAAAACAGTGCCTCTCTCTCTCTTGCTCTCTATCCTTTGGTAGGATCTCGATGACCAGCGAGAATGGACAGGGGACGCTGACCATCCGGGATGTGAAGGAGGGAGATCAGGGGGCGTACACCTGTGAGGCCATAAATGCTAAAGGGCTGGTGTTTGCGATTCCAGACGGAGTGTTGACCCTCACTCGTGTACCAAGTAAGCCAGCTCAAGCCAGCTCTTTCATTACGCTAACAGCTTCACACTCAGTCATTAGGCCCTAAAGTTAAAGTGGGCTAAAGTTATTATCCATGTTTACACAACGTCGCTCCGTAAATCAGCTCAAATCACCTGGATTTCAGTTCAATGATCGCTACATCCAGCCTGTTTTTTGTGAGAACAGTGACATTAGACCAGAACGTCTAAAGTTCTACAGAGGTTCTAGCAAAGGGAAACCCGGTCATGAACCCGGTTACAAAGCACCCAGATTACACCAGCTAAACGAGGAAGTGCCTTTATTGACGGTTTTACTTGCAGTTTAGACCTTCCCGCATCACATGATGTCTCCAGGCTGGGAGACTTGGACAATAGAGCTCTGAGCCCTTTGACCTTATGGTCTCTTTATACTTGATGAGCAGCAGTTAGACTGTAGGGCCACTCAAGAACTGTGAAAGTACACTACATAAAAACACAGTTCTGAGTAAATATACTCTTGGCATGGATTTTCAGTCCTAGAGTGGTGCAGTTGTATGCTGAATTCGTTTGAATCCCATTAAAAAAAAATCACAGTCCCCCATGGTCAGGCGTCCGAGAATAAGAAGGCCCCCCCCATGTGATGGGGGAGATCTTACCTGTTGTAGCTCATTAACGATCCGCGCCAAGAGCCCTTCGAGCTTCAAGTACGGCTCGGCTCGACCCGCCATTCCTCAAAATCCACGGAAGACAAGCGTCCAGGCTTTTTTCTGTCCTGGCACCAAAGTGGTGGAACGAACTTCCCCTGGGTGTGAGTGGTCTCCTTACTGACTTGTGTTTAGTAGAGTCTAAACTTAGAGGAATCTTTGAATTATTAGTCTATTCAAACTAGCTGAGGTTTTTCTTGGGTAAATAGCAAAGCACTTTTGTAAGTCACTCTGGATAAGAGTGTCTGCTAAATGCTGTAAATGTAATAAACTGTTTTTAAGGCTTAACTCAGTATGTACTTGAGATGCAGAAGTAGAAAAAAAAATGTGAATCAGGAGAACTGTAGACTAAACACTCTGTCATCAGTTACCTTATCATTCAAGTTTCAAGTACTTCTAAGGATCACAATCTGTTGTCTGACAGTTGACCAGGCTGTGACCGTGTCTCTGCTTTGTCCGCAGGCAACTGTCCAGAGGGCCACTTTAACATCGGTGGCCGCTGTGTTCTCTGCTTCTGCTTCGGCATCACCAAGAACTGCCAGAGCACCGGCCGCTATCGCAACCAGATATCCCTGCGCTTCACTGAGGAGGAAGACTTCAAAGGTATCAGATAGACACAGAAATGACTGAAGAGTGCCGGTTCCTCCTTTGTCACCAACATTGTTTAAAGTTCAGTCTGTGCTATAAGCAATTTTTAGTTGTTTTTTAATATTACTTACTATAATATTACTTTTTTTTTTTTATAGGAGTGAACGTCTCTTACCCCATTCGGCCAGGCTCTCCCCCTCCTCTCACGTCCACCCAGATAATGATCAACCCGGATGAGGAGGAGTTTCAGCTGGTGGACCTGTCCCGACGCTTCCTGGACCTGGACTCTCATTGGACTCTGCCACGGCAGTTTCTGGGCAACAAGGTGGTTTCTTTTCTTTGTTTTCTGCCCCCCCACCCCCGCTTTTGCACCACATAGAGCAGCCTCGGTACATACATGGTCCAACTACCAAAGCATTATGATCACCCATGGCAAATTGAACAGTCAGTCGGTCTAGTAGTCCCTGAGTTGGATGTAGAAGAAATGGGCAGATGTCATGACCTGAGCCACTTTGACAGGAGCAACCGGCAGGTCTTGTGGGGGGCCCCAGGTCATCACAGCAGTGGTCCCAGGACAGTCCATGAACTAGTAACATGGTGTTGATGAATAAGGGCATCGAAGGCTTTTCCTTCTCGTCCAAACCGGCAGAAAGGCTACTGTAGCACAAGTCACAAATGTTTAATAACTCAGGATCTCGGCATGTTTCTCCAAACACAGTACATCGCCCTCTGCTGTTTATAGGGCTGCATAGCATCAGAACACTGAGACTAGCCATGCTAACCCCTGTCTATCACTGGACGCTTAGAAGTGATCCTTAAAGCTGTAGAAGGGGTTTGCCTGGTCCGATTAGTTCTGCTTTCTTTTACATCATGTGGAACCACTGGTCCTGAAGGACCTCCTGCCCTGCACATTTTAATGTTTACCCTGCTCCCACCAGCCCTGAGCCAGCTAATCAGATAATTAACCAGCCCTTCCTGAGTTGGGGGTAGTGCGTTTGGGCAGGAAACCACCACAATATGCAGGGCAGAGGACCACTCTTGTGGACTGCTGGGTATGTGTCTGCGTTTACCCGTGAGATCTGCTGGGACAATAAGCTGAGTCTGTGGAGGACTTCAAGGATCTGTTGGACTTAAAGAAACATCTTGGTGTCAGAGTCCACAGGGCACATTCTGAGGTCTCCCTGTAGAGTCGCAACCAAACCATTAGGCGGGTGATACAACTACCAAAGCATTATGACCACTTATAGATGAGGCAAATGATTCTCATAATAATGGCACATGTCAAGGTCTGGGATATCTGTTATCTGGTAACTGAACAGTCGGTCGGTCTCGTAGTCAGTATGTTGGGTGTAGAAGGAATGGGCAGATGTCATGACCTGAGCCTCTTGTTGATCTGCACAAGAGGACCATGCTTTATGGAATGATTTACAAAGAGTTATAAATCCAGTAGAAAATCTGACTTATAAAATGTGATTGAACTTTAATCGATCTATACAGTTGTATTGCCACCTTTATTTATTGAAGCCCCAGCTCGGATACATCAGCCAACAAACGCCTGTGCCAGCCAGCATCACAATAGGAGTAATGAGAGGAGAGAGTGCCATCTACCCACCCATTGAGAGCATGGCCAGTTGTGCTCTCTGAGGCTCTGGCTGCTGATGGCGAAGCAGCAAGACCCGAGATAGTGTCGCTCTTTGACAAGGCCAACCGGCAGGGCTAATGCAGGCCCCTGGTCATCACAGCAGTGGTCCCAGGACAGTCCATAAACTGGTAACAGAGTGTTGAATGTCCAAGGCTCATTGATGAATGAGGGTCAAACTGACAGAAAGGCTACTGTAGCACTTGTAATGTATGTTCAAGTAAAAGGATATCCCAAACATTTTCTTTGGGATCAGATCCAGCTACAATGTAAAATTGGTGTTTTGGGACAAAACTAATAACCACCATTTTGTTAGATTTCTATGTTTTACACCATGTGAAACTTTAAGCTTCCCTTTCTATTGAATGTCTGTGTGTCAATGTCTCCTAATAAGTGGACCAATAGAAATGGATCCAGTTATTACAGAATTTGTCCATAAACCTTTGGCTTTTTTTCCTTAACAAGTTGTTAATGTGGGGACTGTGTGTTTGTGTATGTGTGTGGGGACTAGGTGGACTCGTATGGCGGATTTCTGAGGTATAAGGTGAGCTACTCACTGCAGAGGGATGGCTCGGAGCCCGAGAATAAGCCTGATGTCGTTCTGAGGGGAAGCGGTCAGAGACTGATCTACCGGCGTGCCCCTGCGACCTCACCTGACATCAAAAATGAGAGAGAGATCCTGTTTACTGAGGTCAGTGAATTCGCACAGACGGAAAATGAATTAGAACCTACATGCTTTTCATAGATAGGACAAAACCCAGATGTTCCAGATGTTGATCTGCACAAGAGGACCATGCTTTATGGAATGATTTACAAAGAGTTATAAATCCAGTAGAAAATCTGACTTATAAAATGTGATTGAACTTTAATCGATCTATACAGTTGTATTGCCACCTTTATTTATTGGAGCCCCAGCTCGGATACATCAGCAAACAAACGCCTGTGCCAGCCAGCATCACAATAAGAGTAATGAGAGGAGAGAGTGCCATCTACCCACCCATAGAGAGCATGGCCAGTTGTGCTCTCTGAGGCTCTGGCTGCTGATGGCAAAGCAGCAAGACCCGAGATAGTGTCGGTGTCTTAGTCTGGCCTTTAGGTACTTTGAGAGCATAATGGGAATGATTGTGAGAGAGAGCGCCATCTACCCACCCAGCTAAAGCATGGCCAGTTGTGCTCTCTCTGGCTCCGGCTGCTAATGGCAAAGCAGCAAGACCCCGGATTCTACCTCAGAATCCTCTGGTCATAGTCTCAGCGTCTTAGTCTGCTGAGCCACTCAGATCAGTGCCTTTTTAATGTCACTTTTGGTCTCATCTTTAAACTATATCCCGTTGTAGGAGAACTGGCAGCATACATCTGGGCGGTCAGTGACCCGCGAGGAGCTCATGATGACCCTTGCCAACCTGGAGAGCATTGGCATCCGCACCATCTATGATAATCGCATGGTCAGCGTAGGCCTGAGTGACATCGTCATGGATACCACCAGCGTGGAGTTCAGCCTGCAGGGCCAACCTAAAAATGTAGAGGAGTGCAGGTCAGCGTTATCTCCTGCCCCTGCACTCGGAAAAGGGTCGGCACACAGTTTAGCTGGCAGGGATACTGACTGAAGTTAATGCTGCTGTGTAATGTGTCTCTTAGGTGCCCACCTGGTTACTCTGGCCTGTCCTGTGAGACGTGCTCCTCTGGGTTTGAGCGAGTGCCTGGAGGCCCCTACCTGGGCACCTGCGCCGGCTGCAACTGCCACGGCCACGCCAGTGCCTGCGATCCTGTCAGCGGACACTGCCTGGTACAGTTATCTCTGATTAGAGACATTTCAGCACATTATTCCAGCTCCAGCGGCAGTAGTGTATACACTCAAGTGACCATGCTCTCTCTCTCTCTCTCTCTCTCTCTCTCTCTCTCTCTCTCTCTCTCTCTCTCTCTCTCTCTCTCTCTCTCTCATGGTATCTCTTGCTCACTCCCCCTCTTTCTTTCATGCTATCTCACACTCTCTCGCTCTCAGAGTTGTCAGCACGACACAGAAGGACCCCAGTGTGACAAGTGCCGTCCTGGGTATTTCGGCGACCCCAGTCGGGGCCGGCATGACGACTGTAAGCCCTGCCCCTGTCCCTACGCAGAGACATCTCGCAGGTGAGGGCTTACACTCTAGTCCAGTCACACAGAGACTGGAGTATCAGGACCCTTTCCTGTACTGATGACGGAAGACCACCTCCTTTCAGAGATATCACCATCCTCATCTTTATTAGAAAGACCCACCTTAATTACTATGCCACTGTGACATTAGCTTAGCACAGCAGTGCTGCTGGAGTGTGGTTCACCATCCAGCACTTTCCCACCAAGAACAATCTTAACATACCTTAAGCAGTGTAGGCGTTTCTAATAAAGTGGCCAGGGTGGTATAGTATTTTACTCCCTACAGGTACTTATAATGTATTCTTGATTATAACAGCATGGAGAAAATGCTCTAATACCATGTGTCTGTGTGTGTGAACAGATTTTCTGATACCTGCTTCCTCGATGTGGACGGCCAGGCCACGTGTGACGCCTGCAGACCAGGTTATACAGGCCGGCGCTGTGAGAAGTAAGAGCTGAAATGCCCCTCAGAACTGCAGTATGATTGGGTGGGGCTAAACTGTGGTAGACTGAATAGGTGGAGATATGTATCTGAGTTGCTTCCTGGGTCATCAGAGGAACAGTGATTTCAAAAACCTAGCAACACTAGAGCACCCATCAGAGCAACCACTTAGCAACACGAAAACAATCACTCAGTGTACCCTTGCAACCATCTAGCAACTGCCTGGCAAATGGCATACCATAGCAACTACCCAGCCACATACAGCCTAGCAACAGCCTAGCAAGTGCCTGATAATGGAAATCACTATTCTGCGTTATAACCATTCTACGTTTCCTTCAAAAAATGCACAGGTTGTTGTTGAAGTAATAATAATAATAATAATGATAAGAACATTGACAAATTGAGATTGTATAAATATATTGACCTAATTAATGATATGTTACTCTATAATTAATGATATTTTCATTGAATTTACATTCAGCTTCAGATCTTCAACTCAGACTTTACAAAACGGCCAAAGACAGTGACGTGGCAAAGACAATAATATCTGTCAATTCTTTAATTAAATATGTTAGCAGTTTTTACACCTACAGCGTAAGTAATTCCATAAGCTTAAGTAGCTGCATGGGCTGGTACTTAAGCTTTTTACCAAGCGAAAACAAACACATAATGTCTGGTTGTTGTTTTTTTTTCCTCATAGGTGTGCAAGCGGATATGTGGGCAACCCGCTGCAGCCCAACGGCAAATGCGTGCCGAATGGTGAGCCTCTCTCTTTGGTCTTATTTACAAGTGTGTTAAAGGGGTAATTTACTGCAGGCTGAGAGGTGAAGATGTGAACAAGATTTATGTCTCTCAAGGATCTTCTGTTAGGGCTTACTTTAGCACAAGATTCATCCCAATGGTTAACACACGTTCTGCTGCATCTGCAAGTGCCTGCTGTTTGTACTCGCATATGAGCAGTTCAAAGCATTCCAGGTGAAGGAGCTTCTGAACCACCATCTGCTGTTTCTCGCCTGTGTTTCAGAAAATCCGAAGTGCGACAACCGAGGAACCGTCAGCTCCAACACTAGACCGTGCAGCTGCAAGGTAACTGTAGTTGATTGAATTTTTTTGTCCAGTATTGCTGTATAGTGAGTGGAATGTTTCCCTGTATTCAGAAGGTCTCTCGTTTGCCACCTCTTGTGGAAAACCACTGTCGCAGATGTAAACTAGGGCTCTGGTTTGGGATACCACAGCAATTGCCTTCCTAACAACCACAAGGCAACTCTGTAGTAACTACATAGAAATATTATAGTAATTGCCTTCTAATGAGTCATCTGTGTTTCTGCTGTCTAGGCCAATGTGGCTGGAAATTTGTGTGATGAGTGTAAGCCAGGCTCCTTCCACCTGACCGCTGGCAACCCGGATGGCTGCCTGCAATGTTTCTGCATGGGGGTCACCAAACAGTGTGCCAGCTCCACTTGGGCCAGAGACCAGGTCAGCCAACTTCAATCTGCAAATTAGGACCTCAGACCAGGGACATGCACTGTAGAGCAGGAGGTCATAGTGAAAGACCATGTAGTTCATTAACGATTAATTATAGTTCATCAACCAAAATATGGTTGGTGTTCAAAGCTTGCTGCTATAGGTTTGCTCTGGAGACTAATGTAGCTAACAAGTAATGGGAACCTATACCCATTATTGAACGTTGTGCAAACTGCATCCCTAAATTATCACATACTGTCCTCAAACTTGAGTTAATGTCCATTACTGGGTCACTATTTAGCCTTTATAAGGTCCAGGGCAAAACTGAAATCACACATACATTCAGAATAAGTTGTGTAAATGAAATTTTCACAAAACTATCGCTATTTAATTTAGCTGTGAGCTAAGCCAATGTGCCTGAATTCACCTCAGGAGTACATGTAAACCTAACATGAGTACATTCATAACACTGTCCCTGATCTCATACTTGTGACAGTGATGTCCTCGTGTGTGGTTATTGCCTAAATGTGTGTCGTATCCTGTCTAAAGGTGCGAGGCGGCGTCAATGGACAGCTCTTCTCTCTCGCCAACGGAGCAAACACACGCACAATCACAGAGGGCATCTCCCAGAGAGGAGCCGCAGAAATACTCTACCGCTCCTTCAACAGCATCCCCAGCGACATCTACTACTGGGTTCTGCCCGAGAGTTTCCGTGGAGACAAGGTGAGTCTGCAGCATAGACCATGGACCTGGGATGGTAAATTTACTGCTTTTAAAGCTTAGGCCATCTCCAGCAGTGTTTCTGAAAATCTTGTCGGCCACACAAAAACTGCCTTGAAACAGTAACCTGACCGTGCCAGCACAGCAGGGGGCACTAGCTCCTCACAAAGCTTGTTGTCAAATTTCTTAAGAAACAGTGTAACAGCCACAACAGACCTAAATACAGCGCAAAGCTGAAGCGCAGCTTTTTTTCTTTTCTTTTCTTTAAAGCTCTCAACAAGTGGGTGCTGTAGTACTAAAATAGCTTCCAGTTCTTCAAAATCGAATGTTTATTTAAGATAAATAACCATAATATAAGATTAAATAGTAACAATTAAATGAGTTCTTCTATTAAATCATTTATTATAATTCTGTAAACCTGTTATTGCTGTGTGAAGGTGACTGCATACGGAGGAGAGCTGCGCTACAAAGTGCGCTTTGAGCATCGCTCTCACTCTCTGGTGATCGACGGTCAGCCGGACGTGGTCCTGCAGGGCAACGGCATCTTCCTGGAGCACTCTTCGCAGACCAAACCCCTGCCCCGAGTGCCTGCTGTCATCACTGTACCTTTCAGAGAGGTGTGAGAGTTTTTTCTGTTTTTGAGTTGGTTACATATTTGGAGTCTGTGGCAAGTTGTTTTAGTGTGAAATTCCACCATATCTCTCAGCTCTTCCAGAAAAACCCTTAAGTGGTGGCTTAAAGCACAAATTACGTTTCCTGACTGTAGGGGCCAAAGAACGAGACATGCAAATTTCCTGTACTGTTGCTTTAATTGAACTTTTTTGCTAGCAAGAATGTAATCACAGATAAAAGAGAATGAGAGTCCATGTAAATCAACAGTAATACGACTAGTCAGGATGACATTAAGGATATATTAACCTAATAATATGACTAGAATGTCTTAGAATGGCTTTATAGGTCTGTAGATCTGATAATATTACTAGAAAAATAGCTAAACGTATATTACTGAAAAACTGCATTATAGGAATCTTGAATTAAAAGTTTTTAGTAGTAACCAGTGAATTAATTGACTACTGCTAGCATTTTAGGCTAAAACATTCCTCACTCTCTAGTTTACATTGAGAACGTAAGTGGTTAGAAGGTAGCATTTCTTATTATATTTTTTAATCTAATTGCCTGTCTTTGTCTGTATCTTGCCCCAGTCTGCATGGAGGAGGGCTGATGGACAGCCCTGCACCAGAGAGCACCTGCTGATGGCCCTGGCTGATGTCACAGTCTTCATGATCAGAGCCACTTACGCAGACAATATGGCTGAGAGCAGGTACTTCTACTGTGTTCTGTGTTACCTTCTGAACTGTTTGGCATGTGAGACAAATTCAGTAGCCAGTTGCTTTTTGGAATTAATGTATGAACCCCATTTGCTCTGGAATTGAGAGAAGGCTCATTTAGCTAACAAATAATACCAGCATGGGCACAAACACACCACCGATTGGCATGGGCATCAAAGTAATTCCACACTGCAGGGTCTAGACTGTTCTGTTATCTTCTCAGAATGCTCCTTACTGCTGTGGGCTGTGAACAATGTATATTAATGGCATCTAGAGGGTGCCAGAGAGCATTCTGTTTGAACACAGTAGTAAAAACAAAGGATCAGTAGCTGTTTAAATGTGCCTGAATCAGCTGCGATCCTTTGTTAATACACTGGATGGGATCAGGAAATCCCTACTCGTTAGCTACTTAGCCTCCTAGCAAACATAAAGTATTTCACATAAAGTGTTTCAATTAAATATAACATTTAAGATTTCTTAAACTTGAGTCTAGATGTTCATTTCCTGTTCTGTGTTCTTTATAGCATCGCAGATATCCACATGGACATTGCAGTGCCTCACTCCACCGGCAATGAAAGGGCCCTGGAAGTTGAGGAGTGTGCCTGCCCTCCAGGCTACAGAGGACCTTCCTGCCAGGTATGTTCTACCGAATCCAGCCCTAACTTTAAACAAGTGTTAGCCCGACTCATTAAAACAGCCTCGCCCCTGCAGCACACCTGGCGACAAGCAATGCCAGCAAGCTTAAATATAAACACACAACTCGTGGTTTTTTTTTTTTTGGTTTGTTTAGTTGTTTAGGTGGAGGTTCCTGGAGTGCATCATCATTTAGTCGGTCAAATAAACGGAACTTATCGAGCTGTTGTAGATATTGCGCGCTGTGGGCTGAACTCCATGTAATCCTTTGTTTATCCAGGAGTGTGATGCCGGATATACGCGCACCGGATCCGGCCTTTATCTTGGCACCTGTGAAAAGTGCGAGTGCCACGGGCACGCCAGCCGCTGTGACTCAGAGACGGGAGCGTGCCTGGTGGGTAAAGGCACACACACACACACTTGATGTACACTTCTGAGGTATATCCCTGTTTTCCAACCAATATAACAAACATCTTGGATCCTCAAAATGTCAGCTTTACAGGAGAAGGAAAAAGCCTTATTAACTTTCAATGGATTTTATTCCAAGACATTTTGAAGCGTTTCTATTGGCCCATTAAAAAAAGAACAAGAAAAAAGATAGAAGGTTTTTGTGGGACATTTTGAGGATATACTTGCACTGAAAGGCAGTATAGCTAACAAGTAATGGAAGCCAGGGGGATTTCTCAACTACTTGTACCACACACAGAATGTAGAGGGTACGATTGTACTCTCTGCTTGACTAATACTGCTAATAATGCTAGTAATAATAATATGTTAATAACAATGTTCGAAATAATCTTAATAATTATTATATTTTATTCTGCTTTTGTCTTTGCATTGTAAATTAATGATAGCTAGATGACCCAGGCTTGTAAAATGAGTAATTTATATTGGGTAAGTTATATTGGCAATACCTCAACACTCATATACAGTCCAATAACTGTATAGCCTACTAAAAATACATAGAAGTGACCAAAACCAAAACACATAACCATGAGCTATCATTACCTTGTCTGTTGTGTGGCTGACTTTCTTTTAAATGTCCATTACTCTGTGCAAAAAACCCTAAATAAGTAGTGTTACCTGCTCACATTGCTGTGCCAGGTCCTGTAGTTCTGCTCAGCCATCCAGGAAATTGATTTTTTATCACTGTGATTTTGGTAAGGCACATGCCTCAGTAAATTGGGTCTAATGTCAGAATCATATGCAGGTATGTTGTATAGCTTTAAATACAAAGAACACCCCTCTGAACGCCTGTATTTTGTCCCTTTTAAACCGTGTCAGAACCCACATGAGCAAATCTATTCAAGATTACTTGACCAACTTGACATTGTTTGAGGAAGTGGCGGGGGGGATTTAGGTATGTAGTTAGCTCTGACTAATAGGGTACAAACTTCAGACATCATATTTTGACTGATCTTTAAGCTGTGGGGAAATAGGCTGAGAGTTCTGAGAATCTGAGGGTTTCCTGAAGCTCTGATTCTTATTTAAAATCCATTCCCTTTCTCATGTTTTTCTTATAGCAATGCCTACACAACACCGCTGGACCGCGGTGCGATAGCTGTCTCCCTGGTTTCTATGGCAACCCAGTGACCGGCGGCGTTCACGCCTGCAGACAGTGCCCTTGCCTTGGACCTGCCCCTGGCAACAAGTGAGTTCTCATTCCTGTTCCTTTAGCGTCGCTCCTGAAGATGATAATTAAGATGTTAATACATAACAACAGGGCTAAAGAACAGCTTTTTTCTTTCAAAGTATGTTTTTTTTTCCAGGTTATTTTATAATCTAGTCAGAAAACAAATTGCTGACATCACAACAACCGCTTTAAATGGGTAGGGTTTGGCGTGATTCCGAAGGCAGTACTGTCTCGTGTATTGTCGCAAATATTTACACAGAAGATTGTTTTTTAAACAATGGTTAGAGTAACTCCCTAAACCCAGGATGCCCAGTATTGGTTGTGGAGATCTGCCACCCTGCAAAACTGGCTCCAAGTCTATGTTCTGCAGGCAAATCGGATTTGTTGCTCAAATCAGATCTGGTGAGATGATATTTTCAAGTGATCAGATCGGATTTGAGTGTCCGGAAATAACAAAGCTATCTGCATGGGTTGCTGTGGTAACGATGCAGACGCTAATGAATTGCTTTCATACGTGGAAGCAGGAGAGATGGAGGTCACTGTAGATTTGATGTGGGCGTGTCCGACGCGTAGAAATCGGATTTCAGTGGCCAAAGTGTCCAGACAAATCCGATTGTTCTGATCAGATTTCCTGTGGTTGTTGGCTGTCTAGAGTATCAACAATGAATCTGGATTCAATCTGGATATAGCAAAAAATCAAAATTTGGCTGGCAGTCTCAACATAGCCTAATATTCAGATACCCTTGAAGAACTTCATTATCTAGATCAGGTGTGTTAGATCAGAGTTGAAGCTAAACTCTTCAGGGTTGAAGATCACCAAGACCAGGACTGAAATACACAGACAGGATTTCAAACCTATTGAGAACTTATGGGACTATATTGGAACATGTGTGGAGAGGTGAAGATGTGTGAAGGTGGTTTGTGGACAGTTGTGAAGAGACTGTCGAGCATTGTGCAGCATGGTTCCATGTGTTTATCAGCATGTTGTTGGTCAATCTCACACTGTTCTCTGATAATGTCCCAAACGTTGAAAAAATGTTGAAAAATGATCTAAATAACCTGCTTCCACACGTTCCTTACAGCTGTCCACACGTTCTCCAACCCAGTCCCAGAAGCTCTCAGTGACTTTAAATGATGTGAAATGGACAACATACGTATTATTTTCCAAGCTCAATTTAGCAGATATTGCTCATCCTGGCACTTACCTTCATGGAAATGTTTTTCTTCATCTCTAGTGGAGCTAAATCTTGCTACCTGGACACAGATGGACAGCCCACTTGCAATAACTGTCCCCCAGGTTATACTGGAAGGCGCTGTGAGAGGTAAGCTCTTTTGCTCTTTCTAATGATCCAGTAAAGAAGAACTGGGGTCTGGGGATGCTGGGCTGGCAAGGCTGCGGATGGAGGGGATTATGGTTCCTCTCTCAAGTGCCATAGCATGTTGGCTTGTTGCATCTCTCTCTCTGTCGTTCTCTTTCTTTCTCTCTCTCTCTCTCTGTCTCTGTCTCCTTCACACCAGTCGTGATTGAGTGGTCTCCAAAGAGCCGTATGGGAGAAGCCAAGTTCCAAATTGATGCCACCCATATTGTTTGTCAGCCAAGAGCACCTTTGTGTGGGGATTAGTTTCAGTTGAGGCTTTGGTGATGCTTTTAGAAGTCTTGTCCAGCTCTCCTTGGACGTATGTTGTTTACACAGCAGTAAGCCTTGCATCCTAGGAGGGAATCAAAGGGAATCGGTGACAAAGCCATTTCTAAAGATGAATGCATGGGAATTGACTTGAGTTCATCACAGGGTTGTAGGTGTTGGATCTGCTGCAGCATGAGCCGCAAGCTAATGTGTTTAGCTGATGGTCAAATATGATAAACATAAACATGGTGCATACATTATGTCATTCTTTCTATGGCATATGTTCCCAGAGGATACCATTTTCCCCCTATATTGCTTTATTGTCTTTTGCTTCAGCAGTACTTGGAGCTCTTTTAGGCCAAGTGGACACTACACGACTTTCAAAACTCCAATATGACCATACCACCGATACTACTCAACTTTTTTACCGTCAGTCCTGTTTTTTGTTAGTATAATTTTGCAAACACTATGGATCAAGTGCAGAGAAGTCCCACAAATCACAGCGTTTAGCCCAATGGATCCTTGAAATCCCATTGTCTCATTAAAGTCAGCTGGAGAAGTGTGCCTTTGCTGAAACTGAAACAATTTGTCCACCGTGCTCTTTTTTTTTTGGACTGGATTGTTGATTATTATCAGGAATTCAAGAATTCATACTCATAGCAGAGCTCTACTAGTGCTCTACTAGCCCACACAGAGAATACAAAATGGGCTTCGTCATGAAGGTTAATGTTCTCCTCATTTCTGACTCGTCCCCTAGATTCTTATTGGCCCATCATTGCAGTTCTCAATGCACTACTCTTAAGATAGCGGATAGATTTTAAACCACACTGTACTAAAATACTAGGGATGTGCCCCGATCCAATACAGTGACTCAGTCAAATGGATCAAGTATCTGCTTTTCAGGTTCCAATCCGCTTCCCATAAATGTGTCTACAACAGGAAAATTGGGGCTAAACATCATGTAGTGTTTACTTGGCATTAGCTGTTGCATTGCACCATAGCCTTCCTTCTAGAGCTCTTCCATTTGGTCAAATGCTTTGACAGCCATGGGGTTGTGAGGTTATCGTTTATGCCTGGCGTGTTTGAATAAGTCGCCTCTCTCTCTCTGGCATAAACGATGCCGTCTTTTGTAAATCTTTGCCACCTGCAAAGAGTGCAAAGGCCTGTTTGGTGTCTTTGGGGGAGGGGGAAGGTGAGTTGTATGTGAAACCTGCTTCCATGTTGCTCTCTCATATCCTGGCCCCTAAAATGTTCAAATCAAGAAATGAGACGAAATCTGACGCCTGCGGAGACTTCTATCTAGAAGAAGAGCTGAACGGATTCCTCCCTGCAGAATGCAGTAAGGACATTTATGTGGTTACTGAGCAAACGCAGGTGTTGGACGGGAGTGGACATGGAGATGTTCCCTCATGGTCCGTGACCACTGCACGTTCTAAAATCCCTACAAGAACTCAGTTAAAAGCGACCCCTCATGGACTTCTTTTAAGCCAGCCTTCAGTCCACAGGCTCAGAGTAAATGTAAGCCTTAGCAGGACGCAAGGACCTTCTCCATACACTCCTAGTCCTGAAGCTCGACTGCAGAGCTTCCAGGCCCTGCTCCGGGTGCACATGAACCGCTTCAACCAGCGGCTGAGCATGCTGGAGAGCAACACGCTGGACGTGAAGGAGATCCTCCAGACCATGAAGAACCAACAGAGTCACTTCAGCCTGCAACTGAACAAACTGATCAGAACTGTGCCTGTAAATGATAAGAGACGTCACGTGAAAGAGCTGGCCAGAAACTACACGGAGATGGACGTCAGACTGAGTCGTCTCGAGGGTCGGCTGGAGATCCTGATTGATGGTTTAACTGTGCTTGCTCAAGAACTATACAAAATCAAACAAGCTCGTCGTGGCTCACGTCCTCCTCAGGAAGGTAGAACATCTCCTGTGGTTGCCACAGCCCTAGTAAGAGCTCTGACCACGACAAAGGCCACTACCAGGGCAAATGTATCAGCCAGTACAACCAAGGTTAAAACCTCCATTCTCAACATTACTTCTCGTGACTCTCAGCGAGACATGCAAGGTAAAACTACTGTTACCTCCACCAGAGAGCAGTCAAACTCCACCGTGAAGAAGGTGCAATTTTCCAATAAGAGAAGATCATCATCTAAGGATATCCGTGGTCAATTCACCTCAAAGAAGCTCAATAAACAAGTGTTTCCAACAAAAACAGCCCATCACACAGTTCCACCTTCATCTCTGCTTTTTACTGGCCATTCTAAGACCCTAGTTACCGATATCCAAATACCAGAGCAAATCAGTAAAAAAAATGAAAGGAAGCAGTCAGTGAAGAACACCAGAACTCCTCCTCCTTCACAAGAGCGCACTGGCAAAGTGATCTCCAGGAAACACCGAAATAAAGGAACAAAGAAGCCCAGGTTTCAACTCGAACCTCCTTCCCATACAAAAACACCCCCATTAAAGAAGCACAGCCCGCAACGACCATCTGCCAGGCCACCTAGGAAACTAATGCCTGGAAGTTCTCCAAAACATGCAAACAAGCCTGATCTGCAGTTGACTCCAGTCAAGAAGGCCACAACAGAATTGGTCATTGGGAAACCTCAAACGGTCCAGACTCACAAAGGCCCAAAAGAGAAAAATACACCGAACAAAAGATATCATTCAGATCTTTTATCCCAAAGTCAGTTGGACCAGCGCTCCAAGCAACCCGAAAAAGAATCTCCTGTTACGAGAGCCTCGTCCAAATCTACCCCCTACAAGCTGCCTGAATGCACGAAGCCTGAAGTAAAACCTGACGTCCCCAAAGAAACAGATCCGAGGAACAATGCCCAGACTCAGCCGAATATTCTAGACCTCCTTAAAATAAACTTCCAGGGAGGTCAAAACAGACAAATACAGATACACAATGGGGAGCTCCATATTATTCTTGGAAAGCTGGCTGTTCCTATAAAAGTCATCCCAGATACTTAAAGGGGACACTGCCTCTTTACCGTCTACTTCTAATGGACACGTTCTTATTGTAGTAAAAATATGAACAATAATTTTTCATATTTGAAAATGCACAAACTGTTGGAATGCTGCAGGTCTTCAGCACCAAAGAGTGGGCGAACATTTAAGAAACTTGACCTTGTCTTGTTTACACATGTTTATACAATCTAATTTCTCATTAAGAATAAAGAAATATATTATTCATATCATTTTCATATAATTTCCCAGACTCCCAAAATAAAGTTCTGCTGCTGAAATGTCTTATTTTCCATAGATTGGTTAGGTCTGAATTCTGCTTTGGATTTACACCACACAATCAGCCAAAACATTAGCACCACCTGCCTAGTATTGAGTTGGGGTCCATTCGAAACATTGGCTTCACAAGACCTCTAAAGAAGTCCTGTGGTATCTGGCACAAAGACGTCAAGAGCAGCAGACCCTGGAAGTCCTGTAAGTTGTGAGGTGGGACCTTGGATTGCATAAGTGAGCACTAGGTGAGCCTTAGCTAGTTGTCCTTTCTTGGACCTGCCTGATGTTTTGGAGGAGATGTTCTCACCCAGTCGTCTAGCCATCAGCAGAGTTTGGTTGTTGTCAAGCATTTGTCCTGCTTTTAATACCTTCATCTCCCTCAAGAACCGACTGTTCACTTGCTGTCTAATATGTAGATCCCACCCCTTGACAGATGAAGCCACTGTAGATGAAGATACTCAGTGTTTTTCACTTCACCAGTCAGTGGTGCTAAGGTCATGGCTGATTGGTGTAGACTGTGCTGGAATGAATGGGAATATTGCTGTTTGTTTATATCTTACATATTATATGTGCTAATATGAATCTTGTATCCCTGTCCTGTGTAATGACCTTGCCTGTTTGTGGGTAAGCTCAAATGTTTAAAACCGATTACAGTGGACTGTTTGAGGTCACACATCTTCTATATAGTATTCATGTTCCACTGTCAGTTTGATGAACCAGACGTAATCCAAGCTGCTTTGCTGCTCTAGTACAAATGTCCGCAAGTTCTTACAAGCGCTGTGTTAATTGGTTGGTTATTGTAGAAAAGTGTAAACAACCTAGGCATCTGTATTTGGAGTAGCATATTTCCCATTACTTTAATCGCCATCCTGGCAAAGCAGAAACGTGCTGTTTGGCTGTGAAAAGGGTTGCATAAATGCTGATCAAGAAAGTCAGCTGGAAGCTGGATTTAAAAAGGTGAGAATGAGCAACCAGTTCTGTTACTGGGGAATCATGAGTGAAATGCTAGATTGGACTACCATGGAGCTTGTACCTAGCAGGTAAGTCCCTCAACTAGCTATGTCAAGCTTTGGGAGAAGGTGATTTTTAATACTTGGACCAATAGAGCATTTCAAGCATCTTCTGTATTTCAAGCAGGTCCTACTTTTGCTCTGCAGTTCTTCGGATCTTCTTCTTATTTTTGGGCCACCTCAGTTTCACTATCTAGTTTAAAGGAAAGATGGGCTGGATGTCTTCTGCATGTCGAGAGAACAGGCATGCAGTGACCATAAGGAGAAGCCAGACTACAGCTCTGTACACATGCTTTGCTTTTACTCAAGGTTTTTCATGTTCTGTCGGGGATCAGGGGTTCTCTCGTGGTCTACATCTGTGCATTTCTTGGCAAAGTTGAGGGGAGTTGAGGCTCTACATCTTTGACACTTGGCGATCTTTGGTGCTGCATCTCCAGGATTGGTCTGAATAGCAGTAGTCTTTAGAGCTCTGTAAATTTGGATGCTGACTAAAATGATGTGGGTAAAAAAAAAAGTGGGTGTGGCTTAAACCAGAAATGTCCAAGAAAATGGACGTTGTTAATGTCCAAAGAGTAAATTTGGCCTTGTTTTCTCTCTCTGTCTCTCTCTTTCTCTCCAGAACTCATTCTATAGGACATGCCCCCCCCCCCCCCCCCCAATCACTTACTGTAGGCCTCTCTAATAGATTTGACAGTTAGTATTATGCTAGCAGCAAGTTCAGAAAGACTAGGAGCTAGGAGGTGGGATCTGGTGATGGTTAAGGTTGGATAAAAATGTGAAAAATCTGTAGAAAGAAATAAACAAAAAAGGCCTGAGCAAGATTTGGAAGTCCCTGGTTGTCATTCTGAGGTGTACACAGTTGCTTCGATGCTATACAAGTCTTCCATAAAAGAACGTCCATAACCAGCTCTAGTAGTGTCCACATCTCCTGCATGTCCTGCGTTCTTCTGAAACTTCTTCCTGTACAGTAAAGCTTTTCACGGTGCCTTACAAATCACAGGCTGTAAGAAGCTGTAAATCTGTCTCCATGTTCTAGCGGGAGTCCTGTCCTGTCTCAGCATGGTTCTGTGAGATGCTTTACCTGTTTTAGAAGGCAAACTAACTGAAAACTCACTTTGCTGTTGCTAATTCTTCCTCTAGATGTGCCCCTGGATACGTCGGCAATCCTGAGCTTGGACAGAGCTGCACTTATAAAAACAATAATGGTATGTGTTGCTTGAGGCCAGAGAGTAGCAAACAGTGTAAACAGGTTGCAGTTTTGCTGTGAGGGGTGGGGTTACAATATAGGGGGTGGGGGTTCTCTTTTGCAGTCTTGATGTTTATCACTGTAATCATTGCACCTTTAATTAGATAAGTCTGTGTAGTTCTTCTAACTAAGCAAACGCTTCTCATCCACAGGAAACTGCGAGAGATGTGACTCGCGAGGCAGCGAGGGCTGCAGTGCAAACGGGATCTGCCGCTGCAAGGCAAGCACACGTTCACAAATGCCGTTATACATGTTTAGATGGCACGCTGTAGACGGTTTCATATTTTAACATGCTCTCTCCCATGCAGATGAACGTGGAGGGTCCATTATGCTCCAACTGCAAGTCTGGCACCTTCCATCTCAGTCCTGCCAACAAAGACGGCTGTCTGGCATGCTTCTGCATGGGAGTCACTCAGCAGTGCACCAGCTCCTCCTACTACAGAGACGTGGTAAGGCCTGCAGAAGGCATGGAATCGCTCGTTCATTACATTACATAACATCCAGACAAAAGTGCTTCACTGTTTACTGAGAAGCTAGTTTGTATTGGCTAGGGTCCAAAAGATACCTCTAAGCTTTGGTATTACTAAATACAAAAGTCAGTATGGAGACCATGATACTCAACATACACTACACTGCACCTGCAAGTGGTCTTTAAGAGGTGGGTCTTCAGTCGCCAACTGATCCTATACAATCTGCCTCTATACAGCAACAGTTCCTAAACAGATATGCACACATAGCCAAAAATATGTGGATAATCTCTTTGGACTGGACACAGAACCCTGCCTCACTGTTTTCTTCCCTTTCCTTCAGGTCACCTCTGTCTTCGCTCCAGGAAACACTCAAGGCTATGCTCTCGTAAACCGGCAGCGCACCAACCGCATCACCAGTGGTTTCTCAGTGGAGCTGTCCACGGACGGATCCCAGGTGTCCTTTACCAACTTTGACCGCCTTGGTCAGGAGCCCCACTACTGGCAGCTGCCGAACAGCTACCAGGGAGATAAGGTAAAATCTGGCGTGGTTCCAATTATTTTTTTATTTTTTTTTAACTTTTTATTTATAGGCCTCTAGGGTAATTCCCATGCAGGCAGACTGTTGCGATTTGCTTTTGCGTCCGTCTTCCCACTTCTGCAAGCTCTGCAATCTGCTCTTTCCTCTTGCTAGAAGCTTCCCTTTGCTTTCTCTTTCATTAATGGTGTCGCTGAAGTTGGTGACTGCAGCTTTTGGTGCCTGATAAGAGATGGTTTTGTCGTAGTGATGTTGTTGAGATTTTAATAGGCTTTTTTTGCGCTTTGTAGAAGCAGGTTCGCTTAACTCGACTGAAGCGAGCACATAAGGTAAAGCATGGAGTGTGTCCTGTTTTGCAATGTGACCTAGATCATAGTGTGGTTTGGCATGGCCTGCCCTGCCCTTTTGGCATTAGTAATTCTTATACGTGGTCCGAGTCTGCATGAGCGGTGGTCATTGTTTCGGTAGTCCTGCTCTGTAGCTTTTTTAGGTATGAATTGTGAGTGTTGCAGTATTGCTTGTTATTTTATTTAAGTTTCCCAACTAATAAACTTGAGACTGAAGCAGTGATTTATGGTTTCAAACACACTACAAGGCATTGAGTTAAATGTTATTTGAGAATCCTATACAATCTGCAACTATACAGCAAACATTATTGCACCGATATGCACTAAACAGCCAAAAATATGTGGACAGCTGACCAACACACTTTTTTGAGCTTGTTGGACATCCCATTCCGAAACCACTGCAGCTATGTCAACATCCACTCATGTGGGAAGGCTTTCCACAAATAATTTAGTGGGTCACAAGGGTCAGATTCAGTCAGACAAGCATCTGTGAGTTCAGCCACTGAAAGATGTTTAGTGGGGTTGAGGTCAGGGCTCTGTGCAGACCTCTGGATTTTCTCCTTGCCAAACTTGTCAATCCATGTGTTAGTTAACCACGAAATTGGAAGCATATAATTGTTTAAAGTATCTTATGCTTCAGTGGAACCTGGGGCCTGAAGACTGGCACAGCCACCATTAGATCTCCTTAACCAAACGACTCAGTCTGTTAGGTAGCACCTACCCAGAGTTGTCCATCAGACTGCCAGATAATATAGCATCATTCATCACTCCAAAAAACATGTTTCCACTTCTCCAGATTCCAGTGGTGGCGAGTTTACACCACTACCAAACTTACACTTGAAATTGTACAGCGTGATCTGAAGTTTGTGGGCTTCATTACTTTGCAGTGCTGCTATGTGGGGTATGTCTGTATCTGATCCATCTTCATGACTGAATAGTTGTTGCTCCTAGAAGCTTCCATTTCTTAATAATAACACTTACGGTTGGCCAGGGGAGATCTAGCTGAACAAAAATTTCACAAACGACATTGTGATGACATTGCCATGACTATGTAGTTGATTTTGAACATGTTTTAGCAGTGGGCGTGGCTTAAACACCTGGACTCAATATTTAGAAGGGGTGGTCCACCTATATTTGGCCATATAGAGTATCTTAGAGTCGATTAGAGTCTAGAAATCTGCTAGACTAAGGAAGAGAGCAAGACTTGCCACATATTAACCCCCTTTATATACTATTGCCATACAGTTGTGGACACAAAATGGAGTGTAGACTTTAATTAGAAGTGAGCAATTCTCTCCATGGCTAGAGGGTCAGCTGAGAAAGGACTCTAGGGGTGAAAGCCTTGCGTGGCCCTAAAGAGCTAGCAAGGTATCCATGCAATTTTACTCCTAATTCTAACCAGCACGCTGCTTGTGACACTTACTGATTGGTTCCACACTCATATATAACCATGCTCTTTCGTCTTAACACAAATCCCGGACCTGTAAAGAACTTTACAGAACATTTGTGGCCCTCAGCTATATAGAGTTTCCTCAATTGGTTAACAGAGATGGTTGCAACCGTGGACACACGTGGACAGTGGACAAATATCTGTGGTTCCTGTTTACTGGTAGTTGTGGTAGCATGTCGTCGTACGTTCTGGTGTGAAAACTGAAACTGCCTGGAGAACCTTTAACCTTCTAATCATAATCATTGGCCTTGGTCCTACTTGGAAGTAACCCTGGAATCCCTCCATATTGTCCTCACTGACCCCTGAGTCACTTTGGTGCCTGTTTCCTTTCCCCACCTCTCTCCAGTCATCAGCTGATGAAGTGCGCAAACTCGACGATGAAATCTGGGAGCTAATCACCAACTTCTCCCAGGGGCAACAAGCTCCCTCCTCCTCTTCATCATCCTCCACCTCCTCTTCCAGAACCTCTTCCTCCTCCTATCCACACAGAACTTCTGATTCCATCGGTCGTTCAGGTGGCCGTACCCCCAGCCCTCCTTCCCCACCTTCTGCCTTAACTTCCTCTTTGAGGGCCACTGGGTCCCACCGTGCTGCCCCAGGCCATTCCTCTCAACTTACTTTAGTGAAGGTACCGTATGCGGATGCTCTAGTCTGGTGGTTTCCATGGGGCTCATACAAATATTGAAGTTATTTTGAAAGTTCTGAAGTTCTGCCATGGAGCCACAAGGCTAAATGAAACCGCTTAACAGTTAACGTTGTGGGAACTGCATGCCTAAAATCATTGCACGTTTAGCATATTTGCCAATTTGATACAAATGTGTTTGAGGTTGAACACATTGGTGAGGTTCCAAATGGTGGGCTTCAAGATGTAGGGTAGCATTTGCTACTGTAGGGCTCCATGACACCTGTATAAGCCTTTCATGACAATGGAAGTGAACCTACAAAACGCTTCTAAGAGCCTATTCCAACAAACATTGGTTGCCAGTCTGAAATGTGAAGGACCTTTCAGAGAACCGTGAGACTCTGCTGCACACTCTCTTCACATATCTTTATTAAAATGCTCTAAAATGGTTCTTCTGTCTCTTTAAAGCAGAGTCTCAACCATTTCCACCCCATGGTCAACTTGATTCCAATAGAAAGCATAACAGCCTGCAAGAAAACAACATTCCACTTTTGATTTTTTTTGTCTATTATTTCTCTGACAGTGAAAACTGCAGAATTAGGCTGAAAACAGGCTAGAATTAGCCTGAAAAGAGTAGCTTAGAGGATATATTGTCCATTTCAGCATTTCAGTTCAGTCACAGAAAACGTGTAAAGATGTTTTAATTCTAAAAAGAACAAGAACATGTCCAATGTTTGTCCACTTATACATTTATGACTTACATTGTTGTAACCGGCCAATTACGGACTGCTGCCTTCCACTGAGGATGGGACTGTGGACCACTGAAGGGTGCTTCACAGCCCACTGGTAGTCCCAGCCCACAGGCTATGAAGCCCTGACCTAAAGAACTCTTTGAAGCACCTTCATTTTTAAGAGTGTAAAGGTTACTTTTGTCAAGTTTGAGGGCATTCCAGCCCAACAAATGTTACGACTACCTGACACTTGTTGAAAAGGATCTTTTTTCCTCTTGTTGGAAAGTGTCTCAAGTGTTTCATTGGAGATTAATGCCAGTTGTCATAAAAGGTTTATTGTAGGCCATATGGAGCCTAATGAAAACTGGCCTTCAGTAAAGTGTTACCCATGTTTAAATATGACCGTATGTTATACCCTGTCAGAAACTATGGCTATAAAAGTCTGTTTAAGGCAGGCGTGTGATGATTTTGACATCCCATTTCCACAACACCAACAAGAGTGGCAGAAGCTTCTTTTACTTGTTAGCTACATTAACCTCATAGGCTTTGACACTGCTTTGGTATTGGTCCCACTGACAGGATAAGCTGAGAAAGAACACTGTGGAACCGTCCGGTGCTGCTCTGCCAGGCTCCTGCGACAAGGTAGTCGCCCCCGACTGCATGCCAATGGTATCCTGGGAATATGCCCCCCTCTAAAGGACCACCAAGCTGAAGCTTAGCTTGTAATGCAGTCAGGCATGTTAAGGATCATTCAATAAGGGGTTGTAATGTTTGACAAAACGAGTCGTTTTGTAGGTTTATGTAGTGAAGAGTTTGGTCAGTCAGTTCTTAACCTTCAGTTGAGGGTAGGTATGCAGCGGATAGTCAGAGTTGTTGACTTTAGGGTGGTTCGTCCCTCACTAGAAGTGTTTGGAAACTTTTTGGAAATAGTACCGAGCTTCTCCTGAGTCAGTCTTAGCTTTTTGATCATTTGCTTTGCTTTGTTTAGAGCCATCATGGATGTTTTTTGATGGAGCTGATTACTTTGTAGTACAGTTGACTGTTTGGAGTTTGAAACCTTATCTTTTATGATCTGCCCTGCTTTGCTCTCTGCCATGCTTATCTATTCTTTCTGTCTCTCCTACCTGCTCCTGCATCTCTTTCCTCCTGTGCTCTAGTATGCTCTGGTCTACAAAAACTTCAGCTTACACCCTGAGGACGTGCTCTTCTGGCAGCTTCCACAGAAGTTCAGAGGGGACAAGGTAACTGACCTTGGGTGTAGCCAAGTGCCAAAGTGCTGATCCATCCATAGCTTTGGTCCAGACTCTGGTGCTCCGGCACCTTTGCTAACATAAGAACCTTAGCAAGGTCACTGGAGCGCCTTCATGGAGCTGGTAGATGTCTTCAAACCTGCAATTTTCCTGCCATACCTTGATCAGAAAGTCTGTTTTTGTTCAGTTTCACGTTCAAGATGGATCTACTTTCTTGTTCTAAAAAAAATTGAGATTTTGGGAGGTGTACAGATACTGAACTCGGGCTGATAACTTTTATACGTGACTTCCAGTAATTATAGTAGTTAGTTATTTCTGAATATGGCATCTTAAGACTTAACAGTAAGCCTCCAGGTAAGGCATAATGGACAACGGTCTCAGTAACCTACCTGATCACAAAGGTTCCCTTATTCTGGTGTTCATTCCAATCCATCAGGTGGGCTCCTATGGAGGAAAGCTCAAGTACACAATCTCATACGTGCCAGGACCAAGAGGAGCTCCCATAGACGATGTTGACGTTCAGATCATTGTAAGTAATACATCAGATAGCCCACACGACATAAAACAGTGTCCCGTTAGAAATAAACAACTTCACAGCATGATTCATACCTATTTCCAGGGTAATGACATCACCCTGGTGGCCCGCCAAGAATGGCGACGGGGTCCGGGGACAAGAGAGTCCCGCAACTTTGAGATCGTCTTCAGAGAGGTGAGAGATGTTCACTGTATGATTTCCCATTAATAAGCTTAAGCACTGAAAATAGAAAGGCAAGATGAAATAAAAATGGCCCGTGTGAAATCACTAAAAGCTGTTTGGATCCCGTGCTTTCTCTGCAGGAGAACTGGAAGCGCCCCGACGGCATGCCGACCACTCGGGAGCACCTGATGATGGTTCTGGCCGACCTGGACGACGTCCTGATCCGAGCATCCTATCACACAGAGATGCGCTCCTCCAGCATCTCTGGGGTCAGCATGGAGATTGCTGTTCCTAACTACACTGGCTTGGCCCAGGCTCTGGAGGTGGAGCAGTGCCGCTGCCCACCTGGATACCATGGTTTGTCCTGTCAGGTATGGAAAAGACGACCCGCCTCACAAGCCAGTCAACAGCTTATGATTGGTTTACATCAAACTTGTGCAGGTCTAGGCTGTAACAGTCACCGCAACTAGGATGATTTCAAGGGCCCTGAAAATACAGAGGCCTACGAAGATCATGCTGTTAAAATAAAGCAAGAATGAGAGAAACAGCCACAGCAGATCTGTGACATGACAGTTACACCTAGACAGACCCAGACAGAGATCATCTGTTACCTCCTCAGGTACATGCATATATAAAATGCTAGGGATGTCTTTGAGATGCCCACATCCAAGGTCTCCCAGTTGTTATACAAGCTAATCAAGACCTCAGTGAACTGATTTTGGCTATAGCCGAATCCAGTTGCTTTCCTTTGGGTCTTTTACCTCGTTGCACAGCTATTATGCACCGCTTATGGCATGGAGGCACATTTTCAGAGGTGCCCATTGAGTTGGAATGTCTGCAGTGTGGAACTGTCCTTGTGCAAATGTTTGGGAACCCCTGGTCAATATTCCTGTGAATATTTCTTCAATAGTTCTCTCAGAAGGTTTTCTTGGTCTTCAAGATCTCAACTTCACCTCCACTGTTCCTGTTGATTGCTGTTGATGTATGTTTGTCTGTATCTTGTATGTTTTAGGACTGTGCTCCAGGCTATACCCGTACAGGTGGAGGCCTATACCTTGGTCACTGTGAGCTGTGTGAGTGTAACGGTCACTCCGACTCCTGTCATCCAGAGACCGGCATCTGCACAGTAAGCTCCTTCCACGCCATCAAATAAGTCACCATTATGCTGTAGGAAGCCTGTCGTTATTTCAGGATCGGCATTATCTGAGAATAGGGCGCAGGTAAATTGGCACACAGGAGGTTTCAGATGCTCTGATGATTGCTGTTTTCTCTCCTTCTCTCCCTGTTGACAGAGCTGTCTGCATAACACCATGGGCGAGCTGTGTGAGCAGTGTGCCACCGGGTACTTTGGGGACGCCTCTGCTGGAACCCCAGAGGACTGCCAGCCCTGCGCCTGTCCACACACTGACCCAGAGAACCAGTGAGTCCCACATATCACAAACACAAACACACACAATGTTGTTCATTGTTGTTCTACCAACATTAGAATCTGCACATTTGGCAGAAGTTCTCTTTGGCTCAACTCCAGCTTGTAAGGTGTGTGTATGCTTCCCTTGGATTGAACCTAAATATATGTCACTACATTCTAGGTCTGGTTCGTTTAGCGTTCACATCAACATATTTAGGTCAAGTCCCTTTATTGATATTTTACTTACACGTCTGTGAATTCCAGTGAAATCATTTCTTCACTTTGAATGCAGGGGTCAGAACTCAGGTTCCGGCATGTTATGGCACCCCTGGAGCAGAATTGGCTAATGTCTCTTGCTCAATGCCCAAACACTGACTGGGCCACACACAGCCATGTGATCAGTAACTCAGCATACTAACCACTGAGCCACCACTGCCCCTCACTGCCCCATTTGAAAGAAGGATGTATGAAAGGATGTAAACAGAAGTGTTATGGCCCCAACAGTGGCTGGGTAGCAAACACACAACCATGTGATCAATAACCATGCATGCTAACCACTGAGCCACCACTGTCCCACTTGACCGAATGTAAAGAAATGTCTTATGAATAAAGAAACGGCTGATGATGCACATTTAACAGATATAATTGCTATAAAATCCAACAACCAGTACTGGTCCGACTGAGCTCCTGAGGTTTATGCATACCTTGTTTCTTCTGACTTGTGAAATTCTAAGGCAATAAACCATGACACTGGTTTTCCGTGGGGTGACCAAATGCATATATCATTACAGTATAGAATGTAAACTGTAGTATTGCTGGTTGCTGACACACTTAATAAACTTCAGATAAATTAAAAACCCTTAATGCAGCACCATGTCAAGTTTTCAAGCCCCATGATATGATTATATTTTGTCTATATCGTCCACCTCTTATGTCAGAACAACTAGTAGTTACTGTTGAATAACTTGATGTTCATTTTCTTTTAGATTCTCCCCCACTTGTGAAAGTCTTGGCAATGGGGGCTACCAGTGCACTGCCTGCCAACCAGGCTACACCGGCCAGTACTGTGAGCGGTAAGTTGTCCCATTTGAGTTGTCACGGTTTTTCGATTGGAGTCAAATTGGTTCTGCTGTGTCTCAAAGATCATTTCACTGCTTTTTAAACAGCTGTGCACCTGGTTATGTCGGAAATCCCCAAGAGAGAGTCAAGTGCCGCCCAGTTAATGGTGAGATCAAGTGTAGTTTTTGTTTGTTTGTTTATTTATTTATTTATTTTTAAGGAAAATCAAATTCAACAAATGTGCCAGAAATCAACACAACCTACAACACAATCTTTAAGGTGACTACACTAACAAGTGAACTTCTAATGGTGGTGTACTTTTTTTAGTGTACGAATGTGTGGTTTGAGAGACTGACTTTGAGATGCTATGTTTGTCATAAGAAGTTAGTGAAAATGTGTCACATGACACTAAATGCAGGCTTTAGCATGTTATTTTTTTCCTGGAAAATGTTTCCTGGGTAGGTTTTCCCAACATCTCTGTCTCGCCAAACCATTTATCTGCTAAAGTTGATTTAAGGAAAAAATGGTCAACATTCATATTACATAATATTACAGACAATTTCTTACTCTATAGCTACATCTAACACTAAGTTAAGTGTTAAAACATTTGTGGGAGGTCATGTTGCCTGCTATCACTTGTAGCACTCAAAAACTAAAGAACCGAATGTCAGACATTGAACTTTTGGTTAGGTCAAAATTCAGTAGGTCGAATTTTGTCCCAAACTAATAAATATGGACCGTGGCCATACTGCTTTATCACAGTGTGCCGTTGCACTGTTTATACTGTAACCTGTGTATAATAGAGGTCACGTTTCTGTTTAGTACCTGCTGCCTCCTGTGTGGCGGTAAAGGTGTATCCTGAGAGGGTACAGGTGTCCCAAGGCAGCACGACTACTCTCAGGTGCCAGGCGTCTGGAACCCCACCACATTATTTCTACTGGACCCGCGATGACGGACGTCCCATCTCCAGCTCTGCTGAGAGACGCAGACAAGGTACAGCTCTCGTAGTGAGAGCCATTGTAAAGAATCAGTGAATTCTAAGCTATTGCTGCAAATGTTTCACGCTATTAAGCTTTTCCATTATCATGATTTTTAGTTAGCATTGATCCACATTTGTGGCATGTAGAATAGGAGTATGGGATGTGATAAAACTCTTTAATTCCCCAAAGGAGAGGAGCTACATTTCTCAAGTATTCAGCCTTCTGATGCTGGCGTGTACACCTGCACCTGCCGAGACCCCCTCAACACCACCCGTGGCCGTGCTGAGATCATCGTAAAGAGTAAGTCACGGACAGAAAACACGAAGGTGCCCTCAAAAATGTATTGCCAGCGTATGCATCTTAACTCTAGTCAGTATGTCTAATATTTCCTATTTTGAGATTGTGCTACAAATATTCATTTATTTTATTTTATTTTTTTCTAGTAAACTTTTAATTGCATTTTAATCAGCTCCAATAAATGATGAATGTAATTATGAAACAATAACATTATTTGTTTCATTAGGTAACATTAAAAAAGCAAAGAAACAAGCTCATCTTGCAATTACAGAATAAGAAATATTAGACAAACGAATACGATGATTTCACGTGCCAAGAGACCCCAAATTTTGCAGTGTGAAAGACTGGCAAGTGCATTCACTGATTAAACCTGAGAGTGAGGAGTGGAAAGTAACAGGCTAGTTCAGAAAATAAGTTTAGTTAATATGATTTATCACTTTAAGGTTCATCACCCTTGCTGCAGTCAACCAGCGAAGACATGTTTGATATGTGAAGTTTGCTTCTTTAGTTCAGAACAGGAGGCACTAGGCTACTAATAAACACTGTATTTAGACTGTCACCAATCTCATCTCTGTACAATGAACACACCCAAAAACCTCTCAATCGACTCAAAACACTTTGACATCTGCAACTCAATGTGGCCTAAAAGACGGTAAGTCTTTTAGTCTATAAAAACAAAACTTCCTTTACTCTATGAAACCAAAAACACACTTCGTCTGTGGATGATAAGTTTATCCCCAGTTTTAGCTTAAATGTTTATTTAGGTCTATTTATGCCCTTTTGTAAAATCAGACTTGCTTATGAAGCTTTATTTAGCCTTCATTTACCTAGATATGATTAATGACCGACTAGGTTTTGTGTTTGTATAAATTTTTAGCAACATTAGCCTAGCATATCTAGTTATAAAGACAAGACTGTTTTTTGCTAAAATATTCCTTTAACGTTAGAAAGGCAGGTGAAATGCAAATCGGTACAGTTGCTCTGTTTTTCATGTTTTTATTTGATAACTTAATCTCTGGATTGGTTAACTGTGTAGGTTGTTGTCCTTTGAGATTTTGTCATATGGTTCAGTATTCCTCACCATATTGTCAATCGCCACTCTTTAGCATCACCCACCAAACCCATCGAGGTCTTCATTGAGGAGCCCAAGGTCCAGAGTGTGGCATCAGGAACTGCAGTGAGCTTCATCTGCACTGCCAAGAGCAAAGTAGGAAACTGCTCATGCTTTCTTTCTTTATATTTTTGACGATTCGCAGATTTCATCTGATTACTTGTGGATTACTTGTGTATCTTCTAAATGCAGGTGAAATTCTGTGAAACTGTGACTCCGCAAGTTTAAAAAAAAATATATTTTGCTCTCATGCAAAGCCTAATTTTAACTAGATTAGTATTAGAGGCGGAGGCACAGCTGTACACAGTTAGGAAAAACCCCAGCTGCAAAACACTATGGTAATGCTACCATGTTGGTGCTGAGAATCCTCCACCACTCTAATAATAGCTGAGCAGCAGTGTCCCTGGGGTGCCACTGTACTGATGGGTGGGGGAAAAGAGGGCTGGATCCAGGAGAAGAGAAGGTTTAGGTGACCGCACCAAAACATCTGCATTTTATTCATTTAGAATAAGAACCCTGCATAAATGTTAGATTTCTCTGTAATGCTGATCCAGGTAAATGTAGTCCCAATTTCTAGATTTCATGACTGTTAATGTATCAGCATCTGCAGATGTACAGATTTTAGGGCTGGGCAATGAATCAAAAATAGTCAAACCTGATATTTTAGATCTAATCTAATATCTAATATCTAGATCTAATATTCTAATCGACGTAACCTTGCCTATTTCAGTTATTTTGATTCTTATTCTTTTATAATTTGGTATTCTGTATTATTCTTTATTATTCTCTTAGTACTTCCCCCCCTTAAAAACATACTACCACATACTACCCCATCCACTTTGCGGCACGAAAGCTCTGTGTAGGAGAACTTGAACACCAACCGAGCCACAGCTGACCAGCTATATATTAATATTGTAATACTGATTTGAGGCCATATTGCTAAGAACTAACAGATACGTGCAAAATATCTGATACCAGCCCTACTGATACATTAAACCCCTGATCATATTAGTGTGATAGTTATCTAATAACACAACCTGATAACTGACTCACATGAGATAGATATTATGTGGTATAACTGGCCTATGAGATTTCAGTAGGGGGTTATCTTCTCTGTGGTAACCTGGCAAATTATCTGATCTTAAATGTTATAATTAATTTTGCGCCACAAAAAAATGATATATTAGCAAGTAGAATTATACAAAAGTTTAAATATCTAATATCTCTTTTTCTAATATTTTAAGGAATAAGGCTAAAATGCATGCCAGTGCAGTCCTATTGATGTGTTTGACCTTTACACAGTCACCGGCGTACACCCTGGTCTGGACCCGCCAGGGCAACGGCAAGATGCCCAACCGGGCCATGGACTTCAACGGCATCCTCACAATCCAGAACGTCCAGCCCGAAGACTACGGCGTATATGTCTGCACAGGCTCCAACATGTTCGGCATGGACGAAAGCACTGCTGTCCTCCATGTCGCAGGTTCGTGACTGGCACTGTTCTCGTCCTCTTGAGACCACCTCAAGTTCCACCTGTCAGTTTCTCCTGCCCCGTTTGCTTGCATGCGCCTGGCTTTTGGTCTCCTCTCTCGTGCCCTTGCTCACTGTTTTCTTTTATAAAAGCTAACCCCTCGCTCTGGCTATGGCCGGCAGCATGGCTCTTCTTGGGATTCCTGCATGGGGCGCTCTACGTGCATGATGAAATGGTCTTCAGTTTCTGCTTTGACATGCATTTGTTGGGTCTATATATATATATATATATATTCTTCTTTGTACTAATCAAACTGCTTGGACTTTCTCTTTCTGCCTTTATCAACTCTTTGCTCTAAATGAAACAGTACAGCTTGTGAATGATAGAGGAACATGAGCAAATTCAGGACGGACAATCAGTAGACAATCATAATGGTTAAAATTCATAATAAGTTCATGTAATTCGTTTAATTAATGAAATCCCACTTTTTTTTGTCCCTTTACAAATTTCTGGTTCGTTTTCAGATCATTTCGTGAACCTAGATCTTAACTAGAAATAATTAGATTAGAACTTTTTCAAATCACTACGACAGCTCATCTTCTTATTTTTCTACTTTAAATGATCCGTACTGGAGGAAAGTTGGGCCTGGTTTAAAAAGCTGTTTTGTTAATTTTTCATATACTTGTAATTATTCTGATTATTTATTAAAACCATTTACAGTTACATTCCATAGACAGAACAGTTACAGACACCCATGTTACTTTTTCTATATTTGAGCATTTAAGGAAAAGTATTCCTTAAATGGAAGCTTGTCGTGGCTCCACACAGTGTGCTCCACTGTTAGTATGGTTACATTTCAAGGTTTCTTTATATTGTACGTTATTATTTAAAGGAATACTGCAGTGGTTTTCAGCCTCATCTATATCTGCTACATCTGTTTTGCATGGTAGTTTACCATAGACAGGTGTTTTGGGGTTTTTTTTCCCTGGACTGAACTGAAAACCCATTGACTCGAAGCACACGTACAGTAGAAACCATTGGGCAGTTGCTGGATTGTGTCAGAAAATGTTTGTGTAGGAAACGGTCATGAATTCTTCTAGCAAATGTATGATTAGTTCTTTCAGAGATAGTAGTGGTATAGTAGTGGTGTAGGTGTGGGAGTTTTTACAGGGCTAACTATAAAAAATAGTCACTTCCTTTAGAAGTTTATTCACATAATTCAGCAAATGGCCAATTGCTTTTTCTAGAAAGTCGAGTCAATGGGTTTTCTGTTCTTTTCTAAGCCCTGGGAATCAAATCAGAATCACTGTCCATGGTAAGCAACCGTGCGCTACTGACACAGCAGGTAGAGATCATCTTGAAAAGCACTGAAGTTCTCCTTTTAAGAACCCTTTCTTCAATACATTAAACCCCCTCACATATACATCATCACTGAGAGACGGGGAAATAACATTGGTGTCGGGTTCCTTGCTGTTGTAACGATTCTTCATGTGGTGGTGGGGTGTTGTGTGTCTACTGAGGGGGTATTCCGGTAGTAGTGGTGGTTTCTAAAGGGCTTTCCGAGGAGGACTGACAGCTGTCGATTCGTCTTTGAGTCTCGAGGAGGCTCAATGGGGGTAGTGGGTTGATGAGGTCTTGCAATGAACTAGGTGCCTTCGGCCAGGCGGACTGCGACGTTCTCACCCCAGACCACTGGAACTGTGCGACCGCTACTGCTGTTTTGTTCAACTTCTCTTGAATGTTGTGCTTTTTGATGGTGCTATGTCTAACGCAGCAGGATGAATGTGTCATTTGTTAGGCCTATATATATATATATCATTTGTTTTGGATATTTGGTCATCTATATATTGGGGGCATTTTACAGTTCAATCAGTCTTAAAAAGTCTTTAAAATTTTTATGTTTTTGTACATGTCGTATTTTAGGTCTCTTTTATTTTTGAGTTGATTTCACTTCAAAGATTTTTGTTACTCAAAATGAGGCACATTCAGGCAGATCATGTTATGTATTTATGAATTTTGGTTGAATCTGCAGGAATTACACTAATGTGCTTCCAAATTATGTACATCTTGGTGCTTATTCCATATTTATTTTATTATTTGGACTCAAAACAGACAAAATATGGGGGGGGGGTAGGAAATTTACTTGATTTATTATTTTTTTATTTACTTTTTGTTGCAGTAAGTCACTAAACCAACAGTCTAATTTGGTGCTTTATTGTCTGCCAGTTTTCTTCCAGTAGCATTAGATTCTTTCAAATGTCTTTAAAAAAATGTTCTACAGGCCGTTTATTTAATTTTGTATATTGTTTTTAATGGTATTTCAGACACTGAAAAGCTCAACGATGTTCCCTACTATTCCATTGTATCTTCTAGAAACTGTGAAATGGCTGTATTACAATAAATAAAAATGGAACCCCACTTGATTAAAGCAATGCTACACTGGGTTTACAGTTGGAAACTGAGTGTGAATTGGATTTCTTATGCCATTAACTAGCCTTGGATCAGTCACAAGCTGTACACGAGTGAAAAGGTCTCAGTATTGTGAGTGTACAGATGTTCTGCTCTTGCCTGTTTTTTTTTGGTTACTAACCTGCATGTTGTGCATACTGACCCAGTGTATGCTGATTCACCATTTCCATCATACATATATGGTACATTTATTCTCTCACGTTGTGTTTCATTGTCAGTATGTTTTTACATGTGAATTGACCTTGAACCAACAGGACTGTTCCCGTCTTAACCAGGGTAAATTTTCTTAACCAGGGTGAACTGAAGGCATTTTGGTGAAGATGACACAACAGCTTAAAGCAGTAGTTGGGTGAAGAAGAAAAAAAACACAGCCTTCTGTCGACCCCTAGATATAGTAGTCGATCAGCCTAGACATGTTTGGTGCCATATTCAGTGGTAGATTCAGTATTGTATGCTGTTGTTTGATGTGTAAATCCAAAGTATGAGAGTGTGATTGGGGCTGATGGGGTTTTACAAGCTTATTTACCACCATATTATTTTGTCTTAAAATGAAACATGCTGTTTTACTGTTATGGTGGTCCTTTGGGGGGAATGATGAGCTCTGCTTTTACTGGCTGGTTTACATCACCTAGACGGCCCACAGCTGCATAGCATAGACTGGCTTAGCCTAGCCTAGCTTTTAGGACCGTATTAATAACTTTTCGTAATTACCACATAGTGTTGCTATCCTCCATGTGTCCTCTCAATGTCCAGTCTTCTCAGAGTCTTCTCTTCTGCAGTTAGCTAGCTGAAAATATCAGGGTCACCTAGACATTCAACAAATGCATAGTGTAGCCTAGCTTAGCCTAGCCTAGCTTAACTTTTAAGACTGTAACAATATGTTTTTGTAATTACTCCTGAGTCCTACCACATAGTGTTGCTGTCCTCCATGTGTCCTCTCAGTGTCCAGTCTACTCAGAGTGCAGTTAGCTAGCTGAAAAGATTCTTGTGGAGTAAATTGTTAGCCTTGCACTTGACTAGCACCCCCTAGCTTCACCAGCTTCCTTGGACTCATGGCGCTTTACCTGCAGCGTAAATATAATGAGTCATGGTTATCGCCTAATTTTGGGGTTTTGGAATTGGCTCGTTTTACGGCTCTGTTTTACTGTCATGTACTGAACTCTCATCACTCAACACCAAACCAAACACTTCCTTTAAAACTTTGCCAAGTTGTGCTGTAATCTCAAATAGACTTGCTCAAGTGGTTTCTGGCACAGTGTGATATTTTGCTACCTGTAAAAGTAGGTTGCATTGCTAAAAACCTTCTGCAGTGGTTGTTTGTCCACATTTTTACACAAAACCACATAAGCAGGTCTGTCTGGGATTATTTCACAACTCAGTTTGAGCCATTTAATGAGTTAGACATGCAATCTTTCATTACTTGCTGGCTATATTAGCCTCGTTGTTTCAGTGCTAAACTATTTTGCATACACATTCAGACACCAAACATGTCTAGTGATGGAATAATAGCTGTGGTAAGGGGGAAATGGTGTTTCTCTTAAAGCACCTAGTTCATATAATGGAAATCTTCTGAGGTGCTGTCTCCAGTATCCCATTGTCAATGCTAGCAAGTCCAGCTGTTAGAATTCATGAGAATTGAGTCGTTGTTGACAAATACTATTCTAGATAAGAGAAAATGATCTTTCATTTTTCAGGTTTCTTTTTACCTGTGTGCCCATTTTAACATGGGTAGAAATAAAAATTAGTGTAAATGGGAGCTAGCACTTATTGAGCAGGATGGTATGGGCTGGGTGTGGGCACTAGAAGGCCAATTTTCTTTGCTAGCCTGGGGTACTGAATGCTCTGGAGACTCACCTTCTGGTGTTTGCCTGTCCCTCGTTCACAGAAGCATCTAATGCTGAGATGTTTTACACAGCCTATGAAATGTTTGAAGGACATAGACAGCGTAAGTCCGCGTGGCTCTCTCTCTCCCCAGCCTGGTGGCAGAGTCAGTCTCTCTGTCTGCCTATCTAGCTATCTATCTGTCTTTCTATCTATCTACCTAGCTAGCTGTCTGTCTGTCTTTCTGTCTGTCTATCTATCTATCTATCCACCTATTTATCTATCTATTTATGTGTATATCTGTCTATCTGTGTTTGTACCTGTCTATCTGTCTGTGTCTATTCATCTACTACGAATGCAAGCATCATCCTCAGCATGGATATTTACCAGCTCAAGTAATGCCCATGCAAGGTCAACATAGACAGAACATAAGCCTTTCAACCATTTCAAACTCAGCATCCAAATGTTGTTATTGTTAATTCTGTCAGATTTGGCTGTATACAACACATGACCTGTTGCTTCCATACAGCTGTTTTTTCAAAGTTAAGAAAACATTATAGTAAAGGTTTACCAGACATTGGTTTAAATGTCCAGTAGCTGCCTGAACAAAACCTTTGCTGCTGAAATACTCTAGCTCCAGACCTGGTTTTTGCTGGTTGCTGGTCATCCAGGTAAAATTGCACCCCACGCAAGCTGGTTCAATTCTTGACCAGAATAGCATGTCTTTGAGTTTGATGGACTAGCTTGTCTTCACATGACCAACTTGACTGAGCTGGTTGCCAAGCTGGTAATTCTGGTTGAGTAGTTTGGTAAAGCTGGTTCACCCATTTGGACAAGCTGGTAATGCTGGTGGACTAGCATGGTTAAGATGGCCATTCTGGTCATGCTGGTCAACAAGCTTGATCACATTGATTGAATGGCTTGGTCTGCTTGGTAATGCTTGGTAGACCAGATTAATTCATCAAACTCAGACATGCCTTATGCTGGTCAAGGGCTAAAGTGGTCAGATTTTTTTAAGTAGATTTATGTTAGTTTTGCTGACCGTTTCTGGAGATGTTTTCCAGTTTTCTCCAGATTTTCTCCACCAAAGTGTTTTCCAAGACTAGGGTGTCCAGGCCCTTCAGAGGATCTAATTGCTCAGATAATAGGAGATGTTTCCTTCCATACATGGTCATTACTTGAGCTTTTGGCTTATATTGGTCCAATGGTGCAGGAAGGCTGCATGCTTCCACACATGGGGGACTCCTCTCTATGGTTGAGTAAGAACGATGCACTCACATACTTTACCAGTATGTGTAGAGCTTGATTTATTGGCGCTTCTGCTCCTTGTTAGCAGACAGTATTCCATACGCCGTCCTCAGCACTACTGATCAAATCATACAATATACCTACTATGTATACTGGCTTGCTCTATAGCTATACATGATCCCTCCGTAATGGTTGTAAACACAGCATGTGCAGATTCTACTTAATGAATTGTATTTTTGGACTTGCAGGATACCCCAAATTTTGACTGACTCTGTCTCTGCCTTCTCTGTGGCCTAGACCAGTAAACATTACTTCAGTGCTTTAAATGCTACACAAATGAATGCCCTTTTTAAGCACTATGTAGTAGTGTAGTAGTGATTGGTTTGGGTAACAGTCTTCAAAAATACAACTCATTGATTTGCGAAATTCATCTACATCAAAATTTACCAATTACCAAATTATATGTTAGGTTGGGTCAGGCCTCAACATCATGCTGGCCCTTTGCTGATAAGATTAAGCACTCTGGATTTGCTGCTATCATTAATGTACATCTCGATTATGTGCAGTCTCTGTGAGACCATCCTTAGGTCCAGAAACAGGAGGCTATGTGTGGCCTTAGTACGTAATGGAGTCAGAACAGAGAGGAGTCCCTCATACACTTTTCACTCGCTCATCTTCAAACATGCTGGACTGCAAGTGATGCATAGCAAACCTCAGTAGTGACAACTGTGCTTCAAACATCATACTGTGTCCTAATACATCATATCATCAAAGACTTCTGCGCACACTGCCAGCACAGCTCGCTTGGCTGAATCACTGGATGCTGTGTGAACTGTTCTGAATTCCATTCACATTCACCCACCATTAAAACTCATTGTACCAACCTGAAGGAATCTGTTACTGCAAGGCAATTTCACTCTGTTTAGTCATAGACAGGCAGCGAATGCGTATACCCAGCGTAAAACGACGAAGAGGCCTCACACACGTCTGCACATCTTTATTAAGCACTCTAAACTAAACAAGCCAGCTGAAGTGTTTCTGTTCCCAAGCCTTTATGAAGAAAATCGTCTGCTACCATTTCCTGAATGTCCCCTGTGTAGTCCCAAAGCCTTCAGACCGAGCTTAACTTGGAGCTTAAACAGGCCTACGCAGCTCTTCGCTGTGTGAAAGGGCACGTTCTTTTGCTCCGCTGCCCCACAATCCCAACAGATGGAGTCTGGGGCTCAACGCCCAGTCTAGCTGGCACTGCCCAACCTGGCCCGTCACTTTTCATCTGGGTCATCTTCACATCAGGTCGCTGGCTGCCAAGAGACCCGTGGCCCCACATGCCCCCCATGACCTTCTTGGATTACACTACTGAACCGCTGAACTATTAAAGAAGCTGTCATCCTTCAGAGTAGTCTAGGTTAGCAACGATTTGCCCTCATTAGAGGTTCTGCAAGTTGCCAGTTTATTAGGTCCACCCACCTTGTACACTCACCTATATAAGTGCAAAAAATGGTCCCCAACTGATTCCTAATGGTTCTTTTGACACACCCAGCCCTGATCATCTACCATCCTGCATCCTGAGACTTGTGCATAATTCCATGACATGAGAAAGCAATCTTTTGCTTTCCCATGCAAAGTTTCAACTCCAACCCAAATCTGAATCAAACCCAGTTCAGCCAATCAAGGCAGGCATCCTAGGGCAGTAAAGCCAGGTAAAGTGGATTAGGATTGGATTTAAAGTCTGCGAGAAGGTAGGTCTCCATTAGCAGGGTTAGAGACCACTGTTCTAACCGCTATCTCACAGTAGAGCGATTCAGTAATGCATAAACTTTGACATTTGGAGATTTTCCATTTAATTATAGCAAGTGTTGTAGAATTGGGTTGGAAGCAAACACTTTGCAGGACAGTAGATTAGCAGGACCAGACTTGGCCAGCCCTGATTTACATTATGGCGCTGTAGAAAGATAAAAAAAAAAAAAAAAAGGTTCTTCTGGGAACCAAAACTGGTCAACCCATGATTCCTCTAAAGGCAGGGGTGGGCAATGAGGGCTGTAGTCCAACATAGTGTGCTAATTTACCTGCTTTTACACACCTACTATACCTGGCCATTTACAGGTGGGTTAAATCAGGTGTGTTTCAGCAGGAAAAGCCAAAAACTACACAGGAATCTGAGATTCCCAGATTTCCATTGAAGGGAACTGCCCATCAATGGAAAGTGACCATTATGGAACCACATATGACCAGATATTTTTTGGAACATTCTCAACACAGCAGTCACATCATCATGGTCATGTATATGTCTCTCATAACTAGGTTGAGGTTTTCACTCTCAGTGCCTCAGTGTCACTACTAGGTGGTGAGTGGTCCACCTTCCAAAAATGTCCAGTCCACTGTGGTCCTGAGATTAGAAACTGACCATTGATGAGGGCAAACGCAAATTGTATGTGGAAAAAGCTCAGATATAGGTTGTACCTCTCAACCAACAAGGTGGGTGTATCTAATAACGTGATAAAGGCCCCTGTTCAAAGCTTTTGGTCACTTACCATGAAGCACTACTCCACCAGTAAGGACGCTGTCCCTTTTCCTGACCTAAAGGTCACTTTTTTCCATGACTAGAAATAATTTATTATCCCTGCCCTGCTTGAGTCATACATTCATTAATGTTCATTTGATTACATAAACTAATGCAGGGAACTGCCCTTAGTGTAAATCAAACTCAATCAAATATGATCCTCAAGCAGAACTGCCACAAATCAAATACAACAGCCACTTTAGACTTTCAGCACACGGGCCTGAAACTGAATACAGCCACCAATCATAGAATATCAAAGAGAACTAGGAATGGGAGCCCTTGAGTGAAAGCCACAGACGCATTTGATCTCATGCTTACGTGGATGCCTCTAGGAGTGTGCTTCTCCAGTCTGGATAGCTGCTGCCCTGCATGTGGTTAACTGCCCTGTGCCCTGTTGTAGCTCCTGAAGGGTCCCAGCCAGTGGCCACTGTCCAGCCATCTGTTCTCACCATCCAGCAAGGTCAGCGGGCGGAGTTCCGCTGCACAGCCACTGGCAACCCCACCCCTGCCGTCGAGTGGACAGGTAAGGTATCAAGGAGCATAATGGTTTTGAAGATCTCCCTCTTTCCCTATTACACATAACAGCATATGTCTTATTGAGCACATTGTGTAAACATTCAAAGTGCAGGCTAGAAAAAGTAAGTGATCCCTTCAGTGTAGGTCCCCTTCACCAGCAGGCACCTCCACTAAACATTTTCTGTAGCTGCAAATATGATTTGCACAACATTGAGAAGGAAAGTTGGACCTTCCTCCAAATGTAGTTTCAGTCCATTCATATTTTTGGGAAGCCTGGCATGCACAGCCCTCTTCAGGTCAACCCACAGCATCTCAGTAGGGTTAAGACCTAAGGGTCAGGGCTTTGACTGGTACATCATTGTCCTGGTACATCACCCACCATCTCTTCAGCTTGAGGTCATGGACTGCTCCCCTTCCATTCTATTTTATGCAATCCAAATTATTCAAACGTCATTGCAAATTAGATTTAT
The DNA here is from genome assembly GCF_030463535.1 of Salminus brasiliensis. Taxonomy (NCBI): domain Eukaryota; kingdom Metazoa; phylum Chordata; class Actinopteri; order Characiformes; family Bryconidae; genus Salminus; species Salminus brasiliensis. The sequence continues at coordinate 30,237,945 of NC_132891.1, read as the reverse complement.
TAGCAATAGTTTACAATAAATCAATCGAACAAGACCAATTCAAATGTTTCAACAACAAGGCGGGTGGTCAGAAACCCTCAAGTGATCAGCAGAAAGATCTGCAGCAAGATTTGGTGGCAGCAGGCAATGAGTTTTCAGTTTGCACAGTATGGCACATACTAAACACAGGAGGTCTCTATGCTCATCCTGTTCCACTGAGTCCCACAGCCTTAATCCCCATAGAAAATCTCTGGTGGCATTTGAAGAAGGTAGTTGCAGCAGCAAACCCAAGAATATCAGTGAACTTAAGGCCACTGCTCATGAGGAATGGGCTTAGATTCCTCAGGAACGCTGCTGCCAGAAGCTGGTGTCTGGCTGTGCGTCACGTTTGCAGCAGGTCAGTACAGCAGAAGTGTTCTCTGAAGCGCTTTTCATGAAGGGGTTGAATAATTCATCATTAAAAGGCATTTTGTGTTGAACTTTGTTCTATTAGCTGAGCTGTTTAAATAGGTCTTGTTCGATTGGTTTATTGCAAACAGCTGCAAGTTTGTACATTTTTCCAATAGATCTGATCTGCAGTGGGGGTTGACTCATTTAGGATATTGGTAAGACAACATTGTAGTAGCCATCAGTGCAGAAATCCAGGTCATTTCAGTGGGTTCACTTCCTTCTTCTCATAACTGTATACTGTATATACCGTATAAACAAGAAGAAACTGGCGCAACCATCTAAGTGGCAAACCTGGATTATATGAGTGTAAATCAGACGTCCTTTTGTTGGATTTTGGATCATGGTGAACATGAGTTGATTTCTAACTCCCAGGAGGCCCAGGCAAACGCATCAGCAGCAACGCTGTCATCCGGGGCGGCGTTCTCACCTTCACTTCCGTGGATCGCTCAGATGAGGGTGACTACATCTGCCGAGCCCTCAACACCCACGGCGAGCACACGGCTCGGGCCGTCCTCTACGTGCACAGTACGTCCGCTGACTGCTCACAACTGTAGGCCACTTCTTTGGTTATTCTGTGCAGCTGCAGGAACATCATTGATTTGACATCATCACTTATTGTATTATCTGTGGTTTGATTGGCTGTTTAATCCATAGTATTAAGCAGCAGATTAGTGGACCTCTAATGATGCAAATCTAATGGTCAAAATTATAATATATATTGTAGTTCTGATAATATTATATTAATATTTTATTTAAAACCTCATTTTGAGATACTGTAAACCTTTTTAAACACCACAGTATACAGTATTATTAGTATACCACCCAAGCCTAATGCCTGTCTTCCATACATCTTAATGGATGGTGGGTCAAGCCAAGTCTTACTTGAAGCTCAAAGGGCTCTTGGTAAAGGTTTGGACTGTTGCTATCAGGTACTGAAGGGCTTCAGCAAAAGCAGCCTAAACATGAATTTACGATCCGCTTCAGATCATGGTAATTCATCTGACCTAAAAATGTAAGTAAGTAAGGTCTTTTGTGTAATATTCTAATTATATGAAAATATCTTTTACATTTTGGGCCAAAAGGTGCTTTCATTGTTTTTTGTCTGTCTGTGGACTCTTGGACTTTTAAGGTCACTAACATTTAGGGTTCAAGCTAACTGAAGCCAGCCTTGCAGAATTTAAAGACAAGCTTTTAGCCTACCCAAGCACATCCTGAACCCTGCGGTAAAAACTGTATTCTGCTGCTGTCCTCAACTGACAACTATTGTTCATGTTCCAGGTGCCAGTCTACCCCATGTGCAAGTGAGCCCACAGCAGGTGGAGATTCACGAGGGCGAGACGCTGAGGCTGTACTGCAGGGCCGGGGGCACGCCCAGCCCCGGACTGACCTGGAAGAAGAGAGGTGGGACGCTCCCCCCGCAGGTGAGATGTGCCCGTTTCCTTTGGTCCTGCTCCTTTTCCTTCTCCCACATCTGCATCATCTCTGTTGTGAGGATTGTGCTAAGTTGGCAGTGTTCTGTTTTTTGACAGTTTCATCTCTCCCCTTCTTTGTTTGTGTTTTTGTTTGTTTGTTCCATCTTGTCTCTTTGACGTTTGTTCAGGCCATACCTTCTCACGGTTTCCATCAGTTTAAGTCCAACAGTCTCGATGTGTTACAGAGACGTATTGAGGAGCTGCAGGTCTGTCCATCTGTCTACCGTCTGTCTCTCACCCCATCCTGCCTAAAGCCACCCTCCCCCAATCATCTCACTTGTCTCACTTCGCTCACCCGTATCACCGTCAACTAAGTGCATGTTCTAAACCAAGGACAGTGTCCCAAACCATCAGTGATTTGTGTAACACCTCATTACCTCATCTGTAGCGGCAGGGGAACTGCTGATTGTTCCAGGATGATCTGTGGAAAGGAAATAGTCAAGTGCGCATCGTCAGAGGATGGTTTTTTTGGCTGTGGTTTCCAATCCTGGTCTCGGAGAAACCTGGCGTTGCCTGTTTGATGCTCTCCCTGCCTTAGCAAGCTGCGTTATTTCACTAGAATAGAGACAGAGACAATTTTACAGTGTAAATAATATAAAAATAATATAATTAATATAATAATATTAATTATTAATATTATAATAATATTGTAGGACAAACACCTGTTTCCCATGTTATGAGAGAACGTACAGACCTATAAATTGGGCCAACTTGTTCAGGTTTATTACTTGCACTTATTTTGATCGCAATGCAAATACCACAAAATACAGGACAGTGCTATTCTAGGACCAGGACTGGGGTCATGGTACCGATTGATTGGGGTTATGTAAGAGGCTGGGCCGCTCCATCGTTCTGGAGAGCCGGGGGTCTCTGTGGGCTGTGTTTTTGTTTTTGACCTCAGGGCGCCACGGCATTGGCTCTGTTTTCCAAGCTTTTCTTTCTCAGGTCTGCCGTGCGGCCACGCAGAAACTGTGTGTGCTCTGGCCATTGGGCGGCTTTCAAAGTATACCAGTGGGTTTCAGACAGAGCCGCTCGGTGCCCTCACGCTTCAGCGCTTCACAGCTAAGCAGCTTTGGGCCCCGGATGCCACACGGGCCGGACAAATTCCACCCCTTCCCCTCAGCTTCTTCTCTAACGTGCATATTTTGGTATCTCTCAGGCTTATGATTATGATGATGGAGATGATGGTGGATATGACGTTGATCTGGCCTAATCATCAGTTCTTAGTTATTATGATGAGTTCAAAATAGTAATAATAGTATGGAGTGTTAGCCTGGGTGAAAAGCCAGGCTTTGAGAAGAGTTTCAAAAGTTGATTCACAGATTATTTTATGTTTTATTTATTTTATTTTTTAAAAGTACATGAAAATGAGAAATGAGCCGAAAACGAGTTTTAGAAAAATAATAACAACCCCTCTAACCATGTTCTGTCCTTGTCATCCTATAACATCTCACTTTGTTAAATGTCTAATCAGCTACACTGATGCTATTAATTCATAATTGCAATCAGTGATTATTATTGAATAGAGATCTGGCCTACCTGGAGTCTTAACATTCACGCCTTATACTGTACCCGAGACATATAAGCACAAGCCGCATCACACCCATCAAAAACAAGCCTGTAAAACTACATTACTGTCCCACAAGCGCTTCCAAAGCTTCCACGCCACTCAGTGTAAAAGAACAGTGTGTCTGTATGTACTTGAAATAGTCCTGCTTGGATCATGTCAGGTAAGATCTGAGGTGAGGATGGAGGCAAACTGGCTCTTGCTGTTTACGTCATTGATTGCAATATGTTGTGGACGCATCACGCTTAACTCACACTCACCCCCGCCCATCCCCATCCCCCCCATAGGCCCGTGTGGAGCGCACTGACTTCGGCACTCTGACCATCCCTAACATGAAGAGGTCAGATGGTGGCACATACCTCTGCGTAGGGACCAACGCCGTGGGCTCCTCCGAGGCTCGCATCGAGGTCACTATAGTTGAAGGTAAACCAGTAATCTGTGAGTAAAAAGGCTCATAATATGGACTGCTGAAGTTTCCTGAGTTCATTGTTGCTGTGATGTCACATGCACGAACCAAGCAATTTATTGGGAGCCAAGATATTGGTTGGAAATCTTCTTGGTTGGAAATCCTGGCTCATGTTTACTTGATCGTGTTGCTGAGATTTTTCCAACACTTTAATGCTATGAATCCTATTCAGACTTAGCATTAGCATTAATGTGCATGTTACTTGTGAGCACAGCCGGCACTAACACTAACTCTGGGTGTTTAGGCCATGTTGTCCGGTTTGAGGCCTCATCTGTTCCCAGTTTCCAATCAAGTAATTTTTTAACCACGAACACTCTATTCATAGTATTTGAGGTAAACTGTTGAATTGTTGGCTATGTGCACATGTTGGATTGCTAGCAATATCCAGTAATGATCTGCTGACACTAAAACAATCCAGCACAATATAACATTACTGGTGGAGACATGTTCAACCATGGCCAACCAGAACCAGACATGCAGTTGTAAATGACCCCAGGTGCATTTTTACACACTGTTTATGGAACATAAGGTAGAAATTAAAACAGAGACATTCAGCCAAAAGACACATTTCTACTCTGCACTACATCTGCTAGGAGTTATCATCAAGTCATCATATCTTTAAAAGACTAAACAATGTTACTTTTTGCCTTTAGGAGGCCGTGTTACAAATGATATCACCATCCAGCCCTCTGAACCCACTGTGGTGGAGGGAGAAACGCTGGACCTGAACTGCGTTGTCCCAGGAAATCCTCCTCCTTCTGTCATATGGAGCAGAACCAATGGTTATCTCTCCTACCACCACCAGGTTTGTGTTCAAGTTCAGACAGTAAGGGGAGGGCAGTTCCACCAGGCAGGAGTTATTAGTCGAGTCTAGTTTAGTCAGATAACCTAAGCCCGAAGTCAACCTTGTGCAATAAGAGAAAAGGTAGGTGACCTTCCTTTTGCACAGTTTTAAAATTCTCTACCCCCTTCATCTCCAAATGTAGGATGATAACTTTAAATAATGCTAGACTCCCATAAGGAGAGCTTTGGAGATGTAGTAATGAACACAGTGACTAGCATTGATTCTAATATTAGTGTTTCACTGAGCAAAGAAACACTTACTGCCCAGATAAGCAACTTTTTCATTCCTTTGCACAGTGCTGTATAAAGCTATTTACTCGGGCTGAACCTGAACTTTTCCAATGCAGTCATTGCATTTTCCAGCCACAGCTCCAGACAGAGGTCAAGCTGCTCATGTGCTGTGTGCTGCTTTGATAGAATCTGCCATTGTAGCTCCTCTCTTTGAAATACGGTACCTACAGCACACTATTCTGGACAACACTTGTTGGAGATCTGTGGATTAATCAACCAGGAGCGAAAAGGTGGAACTCCAGTTCCCTTTGAAAGCCTCCACTGTAACAAGAATCTATGAACTCTATGGACTAGACATATATAATATATGTTCTGTTCAGTCATTGATTGAAACCTGCAGTCACTGTTGCTCTCTAGGCACATCGTTGATAAAAAATTAATGGAAATCTTTGGAAATCAATGGAAATAATGCATAAAACAATAATTAATGTTCAATAATAAATAATAAATGTTCAGATGGAGCTTACTTTATGTAGTCATATGTAGCACATTTGTAAGTACATTTGTAAATAGAAAAAAAAAGTATTATATTGGAGCAAATAAGTATCACATAATACAATAATTTTTTATTAATCCTTGCAATTGGTTTGCCTTTAAGACTAATATGTTTTGCCCTAATATATATATATATATATATATATATATATATATATATATATATATATATATTATAGTCTAAAACACATGTAAAATCTATGTTTAATCTTTTATAATCAGTTGTAAACTTTCAAAATATAGGCTGTGCATGTTTAGCACCCCCTTTAAATGGATGTATATATTTTTCTATATAAATGGGTATATTTTTCACTGGTTTAAACTAGACACTCAAGCAAGCATGACACTATGTGACTGTACTTGTGTGTGTGTGTGTGTGTGTGTGGGTGTGTGTGTAGGTTTTTGGAACGCAGTTGCGTATCGTGCGAGCCTCTCAGGAGGACTCAGGAGAGTACATCTGCAGGGTGGAAGGCGGCCCGCGCATCCACAAGGCATCTGTGTTTGTCTCTGTGACCTCCGAGTCCTCCCGTAAGCATCTTACTCACACAGCAGCTTCACATTTGAGGTTCACGTGTCTTTCAGTCTGGATGAAGAAAACCAAGTGTACCATGATGCACCATGAGAGGCCTCATTCAGAGCACACCCATCATTACCTAAACCCTGCATGTTCTGCATTGCATTAACTCTATGCCACACGACACACTGATTCGCTGCCAACACTACATTAATATCTGCCAGTGAAGAACACTCAGAACATGTTGCTGTATGTGGTTTGTATGAATAGTTTTAACAAGGTTCAAGTCGACTATAAACAAATGTTTGTCACAATCAGCACCCATTGGCTCCTCTAATTAGCTGCCTAAAATAAAATAATTGATGCCCACAAGCTGTAAGAGCAGGCTGTAATAAAGTAGCAGAGCGTTTTCAGGTAGCCTCTTTCATAATGTAATTAAGAAATTTCCTCAGCTCATAATGTAATTAAGAAATGGCAGTTTACTTAAATGGTGGAATTTAAGATCACATGGAGTCTCATTCTAGTTATAGCTGGTATTGTTCTGAACATTTTAAAATATAACATGTATTATCGTACTTGCAAGTGCCTGTAGGGGTGGATTTAATGCAAAAATTGAGAAGATGCTGAGATTTTATGAGTAAATAATAAAACAATGAGAGTGTATCTCTAAATATTTGCAATTTCTGAAGCTAGTGTTGATGATGTTAATATTAGCAAACCTTGTACTTTCACGTTTTGTCACTGGGAAGCTAGAGAATAAGAAACTTGGAGAATAAGAAAGTACAGTCCTATTACAGCATCATGTGACCAAACATGTATAGGATTTAGAGGCTTTACAGTGCACTTTACTCCTCAGACAGGGAATATGTATACTGCTGCAATTACTAGCATCGTCTGCAGGGTCTTATTACAGTTTTGGTTTCAGGTGCTATACTGCAACAAAATGTGAGTTATCTACAAATAAATACCACCTGTGTGTCTACAAACATTTTAATTAGGTCTGTTAATGTAGTTTGACTTCTTTAGAATTTTTTGTCACTGCACAATTCCAAAGCTCTGATGACGAAAACCCTTCAGTAAAAAAGGGTGTCCAAGTTTTGACTGTACTGTACGTGTTGTCCTGAGCTGTGTGTTGACTGTTGTTTTTCGTACCTGGAGAAGGTCTCCAGAGCCCCATCATTTCCATTGAGCCCCACAGTGCAGCGGTAAAGCAAGGAGAGACAGCCAGCTTCAGGTGCAGAGTGTACAGTGGAGCCCAACCGGTCCGCTTGGAGTGGAAACTTACCAATAACCAGCCCCTCCCAGGTACACCTTTTCTGCTCAATGAATGACTTCCTTTGCTATCCTGCACAACACAGACAGATTAGGTTTTAAAGGATCCCAAGAGTTTTCAACCAATCCCTGCAGTCTTAGCCAGGGCTCATGGTTTTCTCCAATCACCACCTCATTATTAAGCCCTTTTACAACAAGAACACTTTAAACCTTTGTCATTTTAACCAGGTAAGCCTGTTTTGTTGTAGATAACGTGAAGATTGGCCCAGATGGATCAGTGATTACCATTGCTAATGCCCAGGGAAAGAACCAGGGCACATACCGCTGCGTGGCCAGCAACCTGTTTGGAATCACTCACAGCATTGTGTCTCTGATTGTGAGAGGTACAGTAATGTTGAACCCTCCCTGAGAGGCTCTGAACTCACAGCACCACAGACCTCACAGTTCTATATATTTATTTATTCACTAAAGATGATTATTTTCAGTATGTTCATTATGTCTCTGGCTCTTTAGAATCCCCCAGAACCACAGTGACCCCCACAAGCCCGGTGCATGTGAAAGTGGGTGACCCCATTAACCTGGAGTGCCAGGCAGCTGGAGAACCACGGCCGTCTGTCAGCTGGCACAGACTGGACAATGCCCGCAAGATCATGCTGAGTAGCCCTGTGCCCATGGAGTCCAATGCTGTCATGCAGGTCAGTATTGAGCTATTGGTTTTCACAACATTTTGTTAATGGAAGTATTGCAGAAGTCCTGCACCCTCTTTTACATTGTCCTTATCCGTCTTCAACTGTAAATCTACACAATTAATTACCTAATTAGTGACATTATGAGATTTACATCCGATTTACATACGGTACCAACAAGTTTGCTTCTAAAGATCCCTGGTGATGCCACAGCCATCCATGGGAACTAGTCCAGGAGAGCATAACTGGCCTCACACGCTCAGGTTGCCCATCATTTAACACTAAGCTAGCCAGTGCGGGGGGAATCTGTTAGCTTATGTTACAGTATTAAGAGTTAGTGTTCTCCAAGCGTGTTCAGCTGTCAACGATGTTGGGTTTAGCAGCAGTGGCCTTCAACAACACACTACTAGTAGCATTGTGTGATACATGGAGACCTAACAAGTGTGTAAAAATTGGGCAAAATGGCTTTTTGTCTTTTTGCTGCCTTCAGTGTTGCATGCACTGCTTTTGCTTCTGACTGAACAGAAGTTTAGATTAATATGGAAACATGTATTATTGTTTTTTTTTTTAGCAATAATAAGGTGAATTTAAAATACTGTATTCATGTTTTTATGTTTTTGCACTTCTTATTATTTGTGTCTTTCTATATTGTCATTCTTTGTCCTTTCTATATTTGTAAAACATTTTTTAAATTGCCTTTCACGCTCCTTTACCAGCAGAAAGAGCTGTTTTTTTGTGTTGATCTGAACGGGTTAAACAAAATATTAGAAAAGTCTCTATCTAGGCATATACTGGAGACGACTGGGTAACTGGGATTATGAGAAAATGACCTACTTCCTTTCTTCAGATCCTGGTTGCGCGTCCTGAAGATAGCGGTACGTACGTTTGTACAGCGCAGAACAACCAGGGCACAACAGAGACTCGGATTGAAGTGATTGTGGAAGGCGGACCTCAGGTGCCCACTGTACCACGGGCCAGCGTGCGTGAGCCTATGCTGGTTGTAGTAGAGGGTTCAACCACCACCCTGCACTGTGATGGTCATGGTAAGTGCTGGCATTACGCTGTACTGAAGGTACTGTAATATGACCATAAACAACAACAGTTACAATGTCTATGGAACTGGGAACAGTTCATCCTGGTAGAACCATACAGTGTGGTTGTATAGAGTTAAGTGGCGCACAAAGAGTGCTTAATAGCCTCTGTTGTTCCTAGGATTCCCGAAGCCCTCGATCAGTTGGTCTAAGCTACGCGCACCTCTTCCCTGGAAACATAAGATCGTCAATGGCAGTCTGATACTGCCCACCGTGGGACGACAGGACTCTGGACAGTACATCTGCAATGTCACCAACCACATGGGCACCAGCGAAGCTACCATCATGCTGGATGTGGAGAGTGAGTTCAGTATTTCTGTTCAAGCTCAATGCACCAGCAGGCTAAAAGCGTTGACTATAGAAGTAGCCTATTCATTTGAAATGGGTCATCTCTGGTACTGTAAAAATACTTTTGCCCAAACATTTGCATGCTACTGTAAATTAGGCGTAGATTAGGTGACCACTATGAAGCTAATCTGCATGTTATGCACTGCGTCAGCCATAGTGCCGTTTTGAAGTATAGCTCTTGCATTCTACTGCTCTCTAATGTCATAATGTGTGTGTGTGGTTCTGCCTCAGCCCCACCGTACACCACCCTGCTGCCTGATGACGTGGCCGTGCGAGTGGGAGAAGTCATCAGACTACAGTGCCTGGCCCATGGCACCCCACCCTTACGCTTTGAGTGGAGCAAAGTGGACGGGAGCCTGCCCATCAAAGCCGAGCAGCAGGGAAGTGATCTCCAGATTAACCTGGCTGCCCCCAGTGACGCCGGCACCTATAAGTGTGTGGCCAGCAACAAAGTTGGCCACAGTGAGGCCACAGCTAAAGTGTCTGTGAGATGTGAGTAGATCCGCCCACCACATCACACCACACTATTAAATGGGTACCAAATGCAGTCCAATTACGTAATTTTGGATAACATGCCAATGAGGGCTCTGTATGGTTAGCTCAACTGGGAACCAGAAACTTCCATGGGTTACATGTCGGCCCCACACATGGTTGCCCACCAGGGTCCCACCAGGGTCAGTGATAAGAACAGGAGGGGTTAAACATGGGCCCTTCTTTTGGGTTGTATACTGCACATGAGGCCTAGATGGGACCCATGTGAGATTATGGTGGGATTTAACAATGGGGCCCATTTCAGAAGCCCAGCTGGGTCCCAGTCACAACACACACAAACCCACTCAGAGCCCATGCCCATGTTCCATACTTGTGAGCCCCACATGAGCATGTTAGCTGGGAATATGTACTTCCATTTTCCCCTATTCTTTCTATATAATAATTTCTTTTTATTTATTTATTTATTTAATATAATAGGCTCTTCATTCAAATCACACAAAGATTAGGGCCCTACATGTTGATAACTACATTTAGGGAAACTTACTAAACTGCAGCGATCCCCTTTCCTGGAGTTCAATCTTGTTCTGTGGTCAGCGCCCCTGTCGGTGCGCGTCTCCCCCCAGGTGGACGTGAAGGCTCTGGGCAGTGCAGTGGAGTTCACCTGCTCAGCTATCGGTGGCCCAGATATCAAACTCGAGTGGCTGAAAGAGGGAGGGGCCCTGCCACCCAATCACCACGTCAAAGATGGAGTTCTGAGGTGGGTAACAACAGACGCCATGTCCAGGATGCTCTTGTATAAGCAGACTGTGTTAATGCTTGTTTAAAATTAAACCGACATGATGTGATACTTTCTGTGCTAAAAATACTTATTTGAAACAGAAGTGGGCGTGGCCTAAACATAACACATTTTAAAAAGCACCTTTGAAAAGTAAACATCTTAAATTTGTTGAATTCTTCTGTGTATTTGGGTCATGTTTTATTTTGTAGCTCAGTGAGACCTAAGGAAGTGCTGAGGTCAGGCTATGGTCAACTGAAGTGGGTTTCAAACACAGATAAGCAGCTGCCAACACACTCAGCTTCTTCCAGTGTTTATTTGAAATAAATCTATAATGTTTCAGCAGGCTATCGTTAATGCTGACAGCTTAGACGCAGCCTACTAATTATATCGAGGGCGGCAATCACTGGGGTCCAAGCACTATGCGCTACACAAATGATTGGTAAAGTTGATCGACTGGCCTCTGTTTATGATAAATGTTGTGGTCTCAAACATAGATGTCTGCCCAACAGAAAACAGGAGTCTTGCCTTGTGTTTTATTCGGAGTGTGCCAGAATGATCATGTTAAAATTGGTTTTTGAACATTTCTTGACTGCACATGAGTTTTCATGTCTGTATACTGCACCAAAAAGGTGTGTGACTGGAGGACGCTATAAGAAAACAGTAAAGTGTTTTCAGGTGGCCGTTTCTTCAGTTTGTAATATAACGGTTGAGGACGTTGAGCATTCAAATATGATTGCTTTGGAAGGTTTATCTGACTGAGTTGGAGCACTGTTCTACTGTGCAGCGATACCTGCACAAAAATGACCTTCACTAAATAAAAAGGTCACCTGCAGAAGGTTTTCCAAAGAACATCCAAACAATATTGGTGCATTTTTAACCTCTTGATACACTGCATCGTCATATGGGGACATTACATTTCTGCTTCTCTGCACCATGACACTTATTTTTTGTCCCTTTGGTCTCATATAAGGGCAAAACACAACTTCCTATACAAAAAACAATTTCCTATACAAAGACTAAGTTTAGTGTTTATACTTGTTAGGTCCTACTAATTCCAAATAGGGGAAATTAAAAATGCACACCAAGCAAAAGTCCAGGTCTCAGGAGGATAAACAGGTCCTGTGTCCTTATGAATTTAAACGGACCTTTTTAGCCTCAATGAGCAAAAGTTAGTTGGAGAAAAGGTGCAGAATTTCATGGAAGTGAAATCACATCTCCAACTGTTGGCAAGGGGGTAATACTTAATAATGATTTTTACTTGTGTAGCAGCAGGTGGCATGAGGAACACTTTCTCGGTGGAGGGAAGAATGGATTCATTCAAAATATATAATAATAATAACGAATAATAACTATGATTTAAAAAAAGGCTGAAAATAGGATATTCTGAAAGTTTCTTTCTGACTGCATTTGTAGTTTTACATGAACCCTCAAATCTCTTTTTTTCTAATCTCTTTTGTGGCATTTGTGGAGCAGGATTGAGAACCTCGAAAAGAGCAACGAGGGCATCTACATCTGCAGAGCCACCAGTGCTTACGGACAGGCCCAGGATAGCGCTAAGCTCACCATTCAAGGTCTGCTAACCACATGTCTAGTCTCCTCTTGGTTGTTGATTTAAAACCCTTCTAAAAGTTCTTACCACAGGGGGTCATGCATCCCGGACTTATCAACCGTGGCCCTCAGCTGTCCTGCTCTGACCGGGTGGTGTTTGTGTATCTGTGTGTGCCACAGCTCTGCCCAAAGTCATGATCAACGTGCGCACATCCGTGCAGACGGTCATGGTGGGCAACTCGGTGGAGTTTGAGTGTCAGGCCATCGGCGAGCCCAAGCCCACGATACGCTGGAGTAAGGTTGGAGGCTCACTGCCTGATCACGTGCAAGTGAAGGGGGGAATGTTGAGGATTGTACAGGTGGCCGAGGCCGACGCTGGACAGTACCGCTGTACCGCCACCAATGACGTGGGCTCTGTGCAGTCCACAGTGGTGCTCAACATCCAGTGTAAGTAACAGTGTACCAATATTATGAGAAAACTCAATAGAATAGTCTGTTTCTTTTTTTTTAGATGAGTCTGGCTGTTGGTCATCCCTTATGAAATCTTTGTGTATTAAAGCTCTGCCCCAGATTGCTGCTCAGCCTGAGACTAAAGAAGTGACTGTTGGCTCCACTGCAGTCTTCCCCTGCATTGCATCTGGATACCCAGTTCCTACCATCACATGGTCCAAGGTAGTTCTTGTAACCATTAAACCCCCAGACATTTCAAACCCAGTTCACTATACATGTACACTGTCTGCTGCATCAGACGTGCTTCATTTACCAATCAATAACCCCTATATTTCACCATCGTTGTCCTATTCCCACGTGAGCTGGGTTGTGCTAATCTTGGGTATTGCGGCACTATGTCAGCGACACCTTTACCAGTCCAGATGTTTTTCCTCCAACAGCTTTAACAGATTCATTCAGTACCATCTAAGAATTTTGAGAAACCTAACTAGCGAGCTAAAGCTAAATCATCCAGTTTAACCAAAAGCTAACAAGCTACAAAGCAAAACCTAGCAAGCCAAATCACCTACCATAGGTTAGCTATGAGAACTTTTACATTCATTTCTTTAAACCTTTAAAAGGTTCTTCATACATGCTGTACATCTTATTTATAAAAATGTTTTTTATGGTACTGCTCAAAAACACGCATGTAGCACCTTTACTTTTACGTACTGCCTTAATTACCCTACTACACTCTGTCACACTCAGACGCCAACAATAGCCTCACTTTATAACAACGTGTCCCCTACTTTTAGTTGGATGGAGAGCTGGCGCCGAAGTGTGTGCAGGACGCCCACGTGCTGACCGTACCAGACGTCGCCCATGAGGATTCCGGCACCTATGTGTGTACGGCCTCCAACAAGCAGGGCAAAGTGCAGGCCTTTACCAAGCTCATAGTGCACGGTGAGTCATTCTCTCCAGCTTTCTATTACAGGAAAGGAAATCCATCAAACTTGAAGCTCTCTGTAATTGTACTGACAGACACAGTCTTCTGCAGGCAGCTCATCTATAATTACTCTACATAGCTGCTCTGCAGAAGTCATGCTTTAGTGAAGCACTTTAGTGCAGCGCTCCTCTATAATCGGACCTCAGTGAAAGTAGGGCTTTGGTTCTGTGTGGGATTGTGTAAGGATGCTGTAATACTGTGAGAGTCTTGCAGTGCGCTTGTCCACTTTGAACAAATGAGGACACCCATGAAAACTGTTTAAACATTTGATCTTCATTTGATCGATATTAAGAGATGGAGGTCATACAACTAAACACATAAAACTACATGAAAAGAAACATCTTTGAGAAATGTAATTCATAGAAATGCAATTTTCTTGGACAGTTAAGACACCCCCACATTTATTACTCAGGATATACTCAGAGGAAAGCACTGGCTTAACAACTCTGCCACACCAGCTAACAGACGCCTGTGCCGGCCAATATCTACCCACCTGGAGAGAGCTCAGCCAACTGTGCTCTCTCAGACTCTGGCTGCTGATGGCAGAGCGGCCTGGCTCTGGATTCAAACCCATATAGTGGTAGCGCATTAGACCGCTGAGCCACTCAAATGACCTGATCAGTTTTTGAGTGTAATTCCAATGAAAGATAACCCTATACAAATAGTAGTGTGACTGTCGGACTGCATTTTGGGACAATAGTCACACGACTATCTTTCGGTTGTATAGTTAGAGGCTGTAGCCCCATCCAAGTTTAACTTCGTTATCCATCCCTTTGCCCTTTATTTACGCCCTAAACAAACAACACAACTGGTCAGAAACTGACCACTGATGACTGGTGTATAGGGACTCCTATAGGCTACGGATTATAGTTTATAGTTGGACCAACAGCCATCAGCATTTATTCTATTCTTGTACAGACTGAAACTGAAGAGCTGATATTTGCTTTATGCTGTATCTGTACCACTGTATGTTTTACAGAGCGAGTGATGCCTTACTTCAGTCAGGAGCCTCTTTCGTACCTCACTCTGCCCACCATTAAGAACTCCTACAAAGCATTCAGCATCAAAATCACCTTCAGGCCAGACAACGTTGACGGTAAGGATGTCCCTTAAGTGAGTGGATCATTTAGAAATGAATCACTGAGAATGTCTTAGTTATTTGCAGCTGTTAGAGTCAGATTTCTTTATTTCCTACATTCATGAATTGTGATTCATTAGGAGTTGATTCAGGGAATCTTGCCACGGTTCAGCTGAACGATTTTGCTATAAACCAGAATAAAAAGGGAAAAAACTGCTAGGAACTGAACACAGTAGTGGTATATAGACACTAAAATAATTCACCACTTTTTTATTTTTATATTTTGCCATTTTATATTTATTTTATAAATGCCACTGTCTTTTTTTCGATATGGTAACTTTACAAAAGATGGCCTAAAGTTCTTAACTATTAATGTTAGTTAATGTTAAGAGATTTTAAATTATTTATTATTTATTATTTTAAATAAATATTAGAGCATTTCTGTTAGTCCATTCATTATCAAATGTTCACATAACATTAATGGACAGCTGTTGTGCTCAGACAAAAAATGACATGACAAAATAAAATATACATATATTTTTCTTAATTATTATTATTATTTTTTTGACCGCAAAGATTTTTAAAAAAGTTTTACATTTTTTCTTTATTTTGGCCAAAATATTAGCCTGTACCTAATTTAATGCTTTATTGAACATATTGCAGTTGAATTCAGATGTAAAAATAAAATAAATGCCATTTTTTTCTAGAATTTCATGTGAAATGACGCTGAATGACTATTTAACTTACAGAAACTCAGGCTTTAAAGGACTAGTTTGTCAAAAAATTTAATGAAAATGATTGATCACTTAACCCAGATGCAGTAGATCAGATAAGACATGTCTGTGATTTGTGCTTCCTTAGTTTAGAATGGGAGATGCTAGGCTAGCATTGCTAACAAACACTGGACTTAGACAGTCACCATTCTCATCTTTGCAAATACTGCTAAAAAAAACCCAACAACTTGTCCATATTTTACAGTCATACGAGTCATTGTTTTTATTGTTCATGTTATTAAGGAGTTAATTAACGAGTTTATGCTGTACCACATTGTTATATTAAAAAAAAAATTATTTTTCTGTTTTTAAACTTAATCTTTCTTTTGTTCTGCCCCAACTCTTACCTTTGGTATGAAGGTCTCATTTTGTATGCCGGTGAGTCTGCGTGCTTGAGTGTGAGTGCAAGAGCACACTTTGCTGAAAAGACCCCTGCTACAGTGCAGCAGGGCTTCCTCTCTGCCTCTCACAGAGGCACTGGCTGCTTACCAATCCCAGTACTGTGTGTTGTTGACTAAGAGGTGGTCACACAAGTCTGGAAGCGTGCAGAAATTGCTAAGCAGCACCACTTTCCAACCTTACAGAGGGTGCAGTGTAGGTTTGAAAGATGGCTTGTAAGAGCTTACAGGCATGGTGAAGAGGTCAAAGTCTGCCCCAGTGCATCCACGCTTCTCATGCTTCAGTACATTGCCATGTAGGATGCTGCATGTTGTCTGAAACAAAAGCTTCTGTTGATGCCTGTGATTCATGCATTTATTCCTGCAAAGTGAGGACGTGAACGTGAGGTAATTGAGGCCTGGCGAATGCTTGTATGCTGATGAATAAAGTATATTGTAAGTGATGTCTGAAATACCAATGGCAGCTGCAATATACTTGATTATCCCGCCCCTGCACCTTCGTGTCATTGCTGTAACGTAATACCTCTAAAGAACTGTAGTCGCCATTACGCAGACCTACATTTTCTTTGACCTGGAAAATCACTGCTCTCAGTGTGTGTTCCAACCTTGATACATATCATTATACATATACGGAATTCTTCTAATTACAAGGTTTTTAATGAGCCCAAATATGAACACTGCTACATCCATGCTATGAGCAGGATAACACTCCTGTGTGCTGTAATGATGTCTCATGAGATTAAGTCAAATATTATTGTATGATGATACCAGCTACTTAAACTGTACTCTACTACTGCCAAAGAACCTTATCTAACCTCATTTGACAAGGTTTGCTGGTTTCTATAAGGGTGTTTGGTTGAAGCCAGTCTGATGATGTCAGTCCACGGTGCAGCAGTGTTAGCTTGCCTATAGCAAAGTTCATATTTCAGCTCTTTAATAAGCTTGTAATGCAGAAAGTCCAGTGACATTCAGAATGAGAACATATTGGTTTTCAAGCAGTTATCTGTACCGCCATAGAGAAACCCTACCACCATCCTGTTATTTTACCTCTCTAATCAAACACTCATTTTCCTTTTGTTGTGGGCTCATGAACAACATGATGAGCCCTGCTCTGATTGGCTGCTCTGAATAGCATAGCATAGCTTTGTTTTTAGAACTTTAACGAAAAAAAATTGTAACGTCTAACAGACATTAGATCATTTAATTATATAACATTTCATTTATATATATATATTAATCTTATATACTAATATGTCCTTCGTATTCTTTTTTTTTTTTTGTTACATTTTCTTTATCTGCTATTTGTATTAATATACAAGTCAGGTCATGTGTTTAATTGATTTTGTCACATAATTGTGAGGCACTTGAGACCAGTGTACTATAAAGAATGTTTGTTATTATTTATATTATTATTAGTTTAACAGGTTGGATAAGGCTAAAGTTCATTTATATATTCATTTTACATGCACACTTCACATTACAATATTAATTATTATAACAGTCCTGTTGACTCCGCTATAACTGGGCAAAGAGTTTCAGAATCAGAGTGAGCGACTGGTCGAATCGGTGCGATTGGACTAATAAATCAGGAGGCATGGACCATTGTGGCCAAGATATGGCATGTGCCCTGGCATGTTGCTCGCGTGTTTTGGCCCTGGCCGGCAGCGTAAGATGCTGCGTGACTGTAGCTCAGCTTCCACTCACACCCTCATACAGCTCAGGCCCCCTCCAGCATGCTGCTCCAGCTCAGCTCTCAGTTTTTTTTACCCGGCCAGGCGCAACAGTCTGGCTGGGCGATGCATTTACTACTCTTACACTTTTCTTGCTCCGCCAGGAATGATCCTCTATAACGGGCAGAAGAAGACGATGGGGGCCGATTTCATTTCCTTGGGACTGGTAGGCGGCCGTCCCGAGTTCAGGTGGGTTCAGTAGGACAGTACAGATGTATGCATGGTTGGTGCCAGTGCTCAGTGTTGCCTAGAAGGGTATTAATCCCACTAGCATCCCACAATGCATGCAGTCTAATCCTCATAGCACAGTTCCAATGTCTGATGTAAAGCATTATGGATATCGAAGGCCATGCACCAGCACATTTACAGTAGTACAACAGTAAGTCCTGATGCATGTACACACACAGCGTATGTGTCTGGTTTGAGGCAAATAGATGGTAATCAGGGAGGTATGCTTTAAGGTACAGCTACATTTGGCTTATTCCCAGCCTTGTCCATCATCTGTCCTACAGGTTTGACGTGGGCTCAGGGATGGCCACCATCCGCTACCCCACGGCAATAAAGCTCGGCGAGTTCCACACAGTGCAGCTGTACCGCAACGGCACGCAGGGATCCCTCATCGTGGACCAGCAGGCTCCCATTAACGGCAGCTCCCAGGTGCAGTGTTTTACTGGTCGTGTTTTTCTCTTACAGCGTTGTAAGATGGATTGGCTGAGATGAACAGCTGTGTCTTGTGGCATAATTCAAATTGGGAACATCTGCTGCCTCTCTACAGGGGAAATTCCAAGGCCTGGATTTGAACGAGGAGCTGTTCGTAGGCGGCTATCCCAACTACAGCATGATCGCCAAAACCACAGAGCACAAGACCGGCTTTGTTGGTAAGGAATAATTCCACTGTTTTTTTTTTTATAAATCAACCTTTTGATTTCAGCTACTGAATCATCTGGGCCAGTTAACTGATATGAACAGAATCAAGCTGTTCTGTGGGATGAAGGCAGTAACATTTAAAGATTTTTTTGCACAGATCATTTTCTACTTTGGGTTCCTGTAACTTTCAGCAGCATGATTATTGACATAATCATGAGGCCTAATCATTATATATAAATATCAGATGATTAAATTCCACTGATATTTCAAACAAATCCTTGATGACATATTTATTAAACTTATAGACATGGCACTACTGCTGATTTTGCACACCTAAGTATAAACAGGCTTCATGATGTGACGCTGAAGTTGTAAGTTCTTATTTGAATTTCTAGTCTCACCTTAAATAGGGGTTGCAGTTTCACCTAGTCACTGCTGCACAGTTTTGATGGAAAAAATCTGGGGGTTCTTTATCCAGTGCTCACCCTCCATCATGTTTATTATAGTCTGGTTGATAGGGCTTTGTACTGTGGAAGAGCAGGTGTTTAGGTGATGTCCAGTTGGGCTACTATGCTAATATGTTTGTATCTTATTTTGTATTTTACTGATTTTTTTAGCAGAATAATAAAAATAATGATTGTTATATTTAGCTATAAAGCCCATTCAGACAGTTCCATTTACATTTACATTTATGGCATTTAGCAGACGCTCTTATCCAGAGCGACTTACAAGGTAACTCGTATTACAGAGGTGGGCCAATGTAGTGTTAGGAGTCTTGCCCAAGGACACCCAGCCCGGGAATCGAACCCCAGTCTCCAACATGGTGTGGTAGCTCAGTGGCAGGTAGTGGTGTTATCTGTTGCACCACACCAACCACTATTCCCATTTCGATGCATCCCAAGCTTTAACACTTTAACCCACAAAGGCCTGTACGTTGGCCCACACCACAGACATAACTACATGACATGACATACTATTTCATAAACGTTACTAAATGATCGGGTTCCCACCCGAAAATCTGGAAAACCTAAAAATTTTGATGCTATTTTTCTTGGAAAATTGAGAAATATTATAAAAAGAATGTCCTGGAAATATTACTGAGATCCTGAAAAAACTGAGCTGTTGAGCTACTCAGTTACATGTTTTTGCCACTGATGCTTTATTATTGAAGCTTGTAAGGCTGCACTGTCCTCACACATATTGGCAACAGTACCTTGGTAGCTAGCATCAGTCAGTGATATGGGCTTAAGCTGCAGGTCATTTGCTCCTGACAGATTTAAGGAGTCCTAAAAGTTGAACTACACGTCCAGTAATTAAGACGCTTTTAATATGCTGACTGTATGTATGCTGTCATGTATGGGAGTTATGGGAATTGTCCTGAAAAAAGATCTGGAAAATCCTCTCATACTACTAAAAGAGTAGGAACCCTGAAATGATTTCTAGGAGCCATGTATAGTGCTCACTTTCAACCCTGTCTGCAAAGAAACCTGGTACAATACTGAGATCATTACTTATGTCTTCCAGGTTGTATTAGTCAGCTGATCATCCAGAAGGAGGAGGTCATTTTTAAGGATCTTGACAGAAGCTCTACTGGTGTTACCAACTGCCCTACTTGCAAGGACCGGCCGTGTCAGGTCAGACTTAACATAAGCAGAAGTGCATTCCAGGATGAATGTTTTAAAAAAGACAGCACTGCTTCAAATCCCTTAGCCAACCTGCTATTGGAGATATGGAGATCATTCTGCTGATCTCTGATCCTGAATGTTTGTATATTGTGACAGATGTGTAAAACTGTAGTTGTGTTTTGTGGTACAGAATGGAGGAGTGTGTCATGACTCCGTGGCCAGTCTCTATAAGTGTAACTGTCAGAGAGGATTCACCGGGAGCAACTGTCAGCATCATTCCTCCCAGCATTGCCATCCAGGTGAGTGTTTATAAAGGACATCTACCTCAAGGGCCCACTGCATAGGGGTAGAAGTAAACACAGCAACCCATCGTTCTCAAACTTATCGGTTCTATCTATCATCATTGACCTCTATATGTATGTTTGTTGGAAGATGCACTATATGTCCAAATGTTTGTGGACACCCCCACTTTAAGTTGCACCCATTGCTGACACAGATGTGCAAATGCACATATACACATCTTGTCTAGTCCCTATTGCCAATACAATAGTATTGCCAATAGACTAGGACTCCCTGCAGCAGATGAACATGAACCTATTGGCACCATGCATAATACCAGGCGTGGGCTAGAGGGGTATAAAGGCTCCCAGCATTGAGCTGTGGAGCAGTGGAACTATGTTTCTGGAATGATGGTTGGTGCTGCATCCAATAGTTTTGGGATGATGTGGGACTCATATCCTTACAGCAATGCTCCAAAATCTAGAAGAAAGCATCGACTGGACAGTAGAGAAAGTTACTACAAAAAAGCAGGATGAACTCTTTTTGATACCCTTGATTGCAGAAGAAACAATGAATGAGCAGGTGTCCAAAAACTTTTGACCATATACTGTAAACCAGTGGCTACAGCTCTCTATCTGTACATTATCTGTATGTGTGTTTCCCACCCACAGAGGCTTGTGGCCCAGATGCCACCTGCATTAACCGCCCCTCCGGTATGGGCTACGACTGCCGCTGCCACCTTGGCAAATATGGAAACAAGTGCATGGACGGTAAGGAGCATTTTTTTTTAGTAGGTCCTTATGCTGAGTGGCAGATGTAGCACAGTTCTCACTGGCCTCTGCGCTGCGTTCGCAGGCACACTTGTGACGACGCCTCTGTTTGATGGAGAGGACTCGTACATCGCGTATCCACCTCTCACCAACATTCACAACGACCTGCGCATCGACATGGAGTTCAAACCCATGGACTCAGAAGGCTTGATGTTCTTCAGCGGAGGGAAGAAGATGAAGGTGGAGGACTTTGTCGCACTCTCTATGGTGGACGGTTATGTGGAGTTCCGCTACGAGCTTGGCACAGGTTGGAGTGCAGTTCCAGTTATCCTTCATTATTCAGTTTAAGATAAGATAAGATAAGATTATTATCTTTATTAGTCCCGCAGTGGGGAAATTCACAAATTTTGGATTATGGATCATTTTATGGATTTTCATATTATTTTCATATTATGGATCATTATCATCAATAATTATTCAGAGTTATTAACATTAAGCAGGTTTTAATTCATTGTATTCAGGACTTTTATGCCAAATGCAAATGAATTTCTCAAGTTTTGAATGTATGGGAGGATATGGACTTATCTGTAGTCTAACCCCACCGTGTGGAGGCCGTACTTTAGCCTGGTTAGTTCTCACCGTGAGTTATTTTCAAAAAGATATAGGTATGATAAGTAATTAATTCTTAAATTCTTAAATTCTTAAAATAACTGATGTATTTCACCAGTATTGCTCTCCTCTCGACACGGGACAGACACTCCCCCAGTTGCTGCTCAAGCTTGTGTCTATATATGGGCTGGTACCTGTTCTTTTAACACCTTTATCATGGTTTTGTACCATGTATTACTATCTGTCTACAGGTCAGGCGGTGCTGCGCAGTCAGGAGCCTGTGTCCCTGGGCCAGTGGCACCGGGTGGCCGCAGAGCGCGTGAACAAGGATGGCTCGCTGAAGGTGGACCATGCAAAGGAGATCAGGAGGTCATCTCCTGGCAAGGCACAGGGCCTTAACATCCACACCCCCATGTACCTGGGCGGAGTGCCGTCCATGGACATCCTACCCAAACCCGCCAACGTCAGCATGCTCTTTGACGGCTGCATCGGAGAGGTCAGCAGTTTGCAGGCCATGACTACATACATCAGACTTCACATTAAATAGCTCTCATGCCGTCAATAGAGCTCTGAAGCCACTGAATGTGTCCAGTGGTGTCTAGCACCAAGACGTTAGCTGCAGATCCTTTAAGTCCTGTTGTGAGGTGGGGCCTGCATGGATCATCAAAGAGCACCCATGGCACCCATGACCCTGTAACCAGTCCTCCGGTTGTCCTTTTTAGACCACGTTTGGTTGACCACTGCATGACATGAACATCCCACAATAACCTGCCTGATGTTTTGGTGATACCCAATGGTTTAGTCATAAGAATTTGGCTTAGATTCCTACGCTTGGCCATTTTTCCGGCTTCCATCACATCAGCTTCAGTAACTGACTGTTGATTTGCGGCCTAATATGTCGATATGTGTTTGATGTCCATCCTAGGTATCCATCAATGGTAAGAAGGTGGACCTGTCCTACAGCTTCATAGAGAGCAGAGCTATCAGTCAGTGTAAGGACGAGAGCCCGTGTGACCGAAGGCCCTGCCAGAATGGCGGCAGCTGCATGCCCAGTGCAGAGTACGAGTTCCAGTGTCTCTGCAAGGATGGCTATGAGGGTGAGCCTTTTTATGTTGGTGTGTGTTTGGTTTAGAGCTCATCATATAGTTTATTTTTTTATTTAATTTCAATGTAATTACATAAATAATTAATAGACAGTAACCAGCAGTGTAATGATACACTCAGGCCCATCACAGTATTTTGAGTAAAATTCAAATGAAGACAAATTTACTTCACCTTGAGTTCACATCCTCTCTATTCCGGCTATAGTCTGCTGTACCTGCCTTTCAGTCTTCAGATTTCCAGCTAACATATACCTATTAACTCCTGTAGTTTTTTATTTTTTTTTTAACTCTGCCTTAACTCAAGGTAGTGGGTGAAGCTAGTCAGATGGGTATGTGGGGGTGTCTTATTCTAATGAGACAACTTTTGACATCAAGGCTGAGCCGAAGCTGAACAGCGTGCTGTTCTAGAAGTAAACACAGCAGCCCATCGTTCTCAAACTTATCGGTTCTATCTATCATCATTGACCTCTATATGTATGTTTGTTTTCTTTTCCATAATATGTCAAAATTTGTCAGCACTGACTTCCGTGTGCATGTATATTCGTGTGTGTGTGTGTGTGTGTTTGTGTGTCGTCGCAGGAGAGCGCTGTGAGGTGGTGAAAGACACGTGCCAGGACTCCTCTCAGTGCCAGAATGGCGGGAACTGTGTGGACAGTCACTGCGTGTGTCCTGCAGGCTACACGGGCCTGTTCTGTGAAGAAGGTTCGTTCTGGCCAGTCGCCCGTTTCTCTAAAAGTTCTAGTAAGACGCTATGTTTACGGTTCTCAGCTGCAGTCCTGCACCCTCACAGAGCTGCACCTTTACCACCCTACCCCTGCTCTAACAGTTGGATCAGTGTGTTACTGTAGGTCACTGCAGGTCACCAGTGCTGGAGCTGAAAACCTCAGAATATTGAATATGCAGTGGATCTAAATACACTGCCTGTTAAAAGTTTGAGTACACCTCACTTTTAAAGCGTTTTGAATACATAAGTATTCAAGTATTGCAAGAACTTTACATATGAAATCTAAAATTGTTTTGAATTTTTCTGCATTCTTTCTTTGCGAAAGCTGCA
Organism: Salminus brasiliensis; assembly: GCF_030463535.1. NCBI lineage: Eukaryota > Metazoa > Chordata > Actinopteri > Characiformes > Bryconidae > Salminus > Salminus brasiliensis. Next base: position 30,213,932 of record NC_132891.1, on the reverse strand, counting down.
AAACTGCCATTTCTCATTATCATTTAACCCTTTCAGGTGTGGGCTAAAAGGTTTCCAATCTTTGCTTTGGAAAATAACCCAGTTAAATCATTATCTAATAAAGCAGCAGTCTGAAGTCTGTTCAGCATAAGGATGGAAGACACTTTCATGAGTGTTGCAATTATATTATATTATGCAATATAGTGTAAAATAGTTAATAACTGTAAAACACTACATAACATTGGAATAAATACAAATAAACACAAATATAGTAAAGCATAGATATGTTGATATGTTAGAATTACATAGGTTTGGATGCTGACCCCTCTCTGAACTCTGAACTGGTCTAAAGAGGTGAAAAGCTTGTCATCCAGGTGAAACATAACCTATGCTGGTAGGCATGCTGGTTAAGCTGGTCTATCAGATTGGTCATATTGGTTAACAGGTTTGTTCAAGCTGGTCACATTAGTGCACCAGCATGGTCAAGCTTGGTCAGTTTGGACATGCTGGTAGACCAGCTAAACCAGCTTGACCATCTTAAGCTGGCAATGGTGAATACTGTACGTACTGACCTTCCTCCAAGAGAGCTCTGAAACAGGTTGAGCTGTTTATTTGTTTGTACTTATTCCAGAGGTATCATTTTGTCATGAACAAACAAACTCTTACTGCTCAGATAAGCAGCTTTACATATGATTTAATCAGTCGTGAGACTTTGCACAGTAGTGTACTAAGTATTTTGCAACCTTTGGACAGGCAGTGTATGTGAATGCTAGCAAACTTACTCCAGATGCTACTGAAACTGGATCGGATCGTCAGGATGCACCTTTGCCCTCCGACCACACACAAAACCCCTTTTCCTTAGCAAGCACTGTCCCACTGAGCTGAGTGAGAATCGCAACACTCCACAGGGAAGTGTTCCCACCCCGGCTGATGTGAGCCTGGGGACCTGGCAGCGTCCCTCAGTAAGTGTGTCTCACCCGTGCACTCTCATTGGCTGTATCCCACACATACAGGGCAGAAGGAGGTCCCCACCGAGGCGCAGTGGAGTTTGGAGGGCAGCGGGGTTAATGGTACAGTATCCGTCCCGTCTGCCTGAGTCACCACTAACCAGGAGAACGCTCTCAAGGGCTCGTCCCATCTAACCCCCCTCCTTGAAAAAGCATCAACATTTACATCAACAACAACAACAAAAGAAAATAACAGTAACAGAAAGTTAAATAAAAATGAATAAACCCGCCTGTATGGTTTCGGGTGTCAGCGTACATAAGAACCAAGCTACTTGTTGTCTTTCAATCTCAGAGTCAGTTGTTGGCACTTTCAGGGAGCAACGTCAAGCAGCTGTTGGGCATTTCCTCCTAATTCTGCATCATGACCAGTGCATGTGTTTTGGAAGTGCGTAGCGCCTACTTGACTTTGGCTCCGAAAGTGCTGGCTAATGCTGAGGGAACAGTTTGCTGGCCTCTGCTTCATGTAAACTGACCCCAGAAATATAGTGTGTCCACAAAAAGAGAAAACGATGAATCTAAGATTCAGATTAATATGTAAATCATTTACGGATTCAGGGATTCTCCACATACATCTACTCATGTATCTCTTTCAGTCTGTAACTCAGCCTTTCACAACAGTGTGACCTGTTTCGTATGTTACTTGACCTGCTCGACTGTGAAACCAAGTGAGTGGGCAGATGTGAGCCATTAAACATCAGTTACTTAATGGAAAACTCAGCGTTTTCCAGCATAATTTCCATCTGCTGCATCTGTTTTGTATTATCGATTACCATGCACAACAATTTTATCACAAAAAAAAAGAACATAAAGGTGCCATAGAGTGTATGTATTTCATATTTTAGGTTGTACTTTGGTGTATAAATAATAAGTTTGTGACTTCATTTGAAGCAAATGCTTAGATGTGGTTCTACAAGCCTATTTACCACCCTGTTATTTTGCCTCAGAATGAAACACACTGATTTTCCTTTCATGGTGGGCTTAGCAAAAAATAGCTGTAAAAAATGATAAGCTCTACCTTTACTGGGTGGTTTACATCACCATGATGGGCCATGTAGCTTAAGCATACAAAGCTTAGCTTAGCATAGCTTTGTTTTTAGCACTGCAACAACATTGTAATTATTTTTGTAATTATTTCCAAGTCAGAGAGTGTAGCTGTCCTCTCAGTGTCCTCTTGGTGCAGTTGGTGTGTGGTTACCTAGCATAAGAGACTGTAGCCAGTCTCAACTAGCGTCAGCTTTTAGTCTAGCATCTGCCTAGCACAAACTTCCTTCCCCAGGTTTGGTTTGGTTATGATGTGTAGTGAGGTCTAGTCTGGGGTAGTCCAGTTTGTTTTCGAGGAAGCAGATGTTTGGGAGAAGAGATGGTAAAAGCCAGTTAACTAAGGATTTAGCTTAGCATTAATGCTCACTTTAGCTTCCTTACTTGTGGAGTTCGAGTACATTGACACTGATGGCAAGTGCTGCATTATGTGGGCTGCAGCCCAGGGATTCCCCTACTTCCAATTTCTTTCATTTTCACTGGTCTCCGTGGTTATAGTGATGGGTTATTGATCATAATGTTGTGGGGTTGATACCCAGGTTCACTTATCTATCAATGTTGGGTCCTCAAGCTAGGCTCTTAACCTTCTCTGTTCCAGAGAACCTGTGCTCTGAGCGCAGGATATGCAAATTACCAACAAACAATGCCGTTACTTTGCAGTGCAGATGCAGCAGATAGAGATTAGGTTGAAAAACAGGTGAGCGCAAGGCCAGCGTCACGGTGGATAGCGAAAAGCATGAAAGGAGTTTTGTCGGTAAGCATTGAACTGCCGGGGACGTCAGGTCTTTGAGCAGCTTGTTGGGAGTATTGGGAGAATGAATGTCTTTCGTGTAGGAATGCCTGGTCTTGGTACTGTTGTCCCATGTCAACTCTGTGTGTCGTCTAATGTGCAAGTTATCTGAATGTGGGTTCTGTTGATTTACCTGTCAAACACACCTTTTTTGTCTCCTGTTGATTTCCTTCTCTCGCCAATTAATTCCAACAATGACAATTAAAGCAACTCAGTGCTTTTATTAACCATACGGATCACTGGAATTGCCTTCGTCTCGACCTTCTGCTCTCTTTCTTCCTTTCATTAACCGACCTTTAGGTCATTCTGTTGGGCTCCACAGGGTGGCAGTATAGCAGCAGGTTGGCCTGGTGGCCATCAGTGTTGTGTAAACTGAAACTTGTGCTTCTGTCACAGATTCTCCAATCCAGTACTCAGCTTATTTCCACGACGATGGCTACCTCGCCCTTCCTAAGCCGATGTTCCCACGTAGGTGAGTCGCCCCATGCCCGAAGTACTATTGCTCTACTGGTCAGGCATTGCACTGTTGCATCACATTCCTTTTAAATGCAAATACTTGTGTTTCAGTGCTCCTGACGCTCCTGAGACCATTGAGCTGGAGATCAACACTGTCTCTTCAGACGGCCTCCTTCTGTGGCAGGGAGTGGTAGGTCCTGGAACAGAAGCCTTTCTGTCCAGCTGCACCACACTCATGCACTGAACATACACTATATGTCCACAAGTTTGTGGACCCCTCTTCTAATGAATGTATTCAGCTAGCTACATGAAGTTGCACCCATTGCTGACACAGCTGATACACACACACACACACACACATACACACACAGCTCGTCTAGTCCCTGTAGAGAAGTACTGAAAATAGAATAGGAGTCTCTGAAGCAGATAAACATGAACTTGTTGGCAACATGAGAGTAAAAAGGGGTATAAAGCCCCCCAGCATTGAGCAGTGGAGCGGTGGAACTGTGTTCTATAGAATGATGGTTAGGGAGTTGGGGATGAGGTGGGGTGGTGATCATCCAACATCCTGACCTCACTAATGCTCTTGTCACCAAATGCCATCAAATCCTCACAGCAGTGCTCCACAATCTAGTCGAAAGCCTTCCCTGGACAGCAGAGACAGTTACTCCAACTAAATCAGGATAACACCAGTCTTAATTCATAAGTCTTAATTAAAACCATTGATTTCGGATAAAGCAACGAATGGGCATGTGTCTCAATACTTTTGTCCTTATAGTGTAAATAAAAAGTGTTTCTGCAGGGAAAGCTTTTACACAAAGTGTAAGTTTAGTCCTAGGGCATTTTCTGCTTTTCCATCCAAGTCATCCTAAACACGTTCACTGATGTTGAGGACTAGACTGTGAGGTGGTCAGGCCGCTGTTCTGAGAACCCCGGCAGCTTCAGCAGTTTGATCTGCTGATGTTCTTCAGTGATATCTTTTTTATCAATGATGTCTCCCACCTGTGGATGGGTGGAAGCAAACTCTTTCAAAGAGTTTTAAGTGCTGTTTATCTGTCTTGGTGGTCGACCAGGAGGTCTTGCATGGTTCTCTGACTCTTTTAAAACTCTCTTCAGATAAACTTGTACTTAATTAAGGAAGCGTGGCCTCTGACTTCTGCACAAGTATTCTAACTCATGAGCTAGCTCATATCTAAAGATTGTCAAACAAGAGATTCACATGATGTACAAGTTTACATGGTGTAGGTGGAGTGCAGGGAGGAGTTTCACTTGAAGCTTCCAGTGATTTTCTACAAAGTGACCTCACATGAACTCTAATATTTATTACCACACTGACCCTTCTGTAATCACCCATGTTTCCCCATCCTGAAACAAATCAAACCGTTTGCCTTTTCCCACTGTCTCTAATTTCTGCATTTGATGATTTATAACCATGTTAATGAGAATCTTGTTCATGACACAGCTCACTACCAGAGGCACCGAGTACACATTTAAAGTGATAGTTTGGTGAAACATCTCATTTACACCGTTTTTGGATCTTTGCCCTGAATGTAGCTGATCAGCCAAGACATGTTTAGAAGTTTTGCACTACAGCTACAGCTTATGGCCACCAATTAGCATGCGTAATTCATCACACATCTGCCTCAAACCACACTGAGTAGTTGGCATGGGTAAAAGCAAGTACTCTTGAGTTTAGGGCATGCAGTTTGCACAATGCTAATTGGTGTACATTAGCTTTCATTACTTGATTATTAGCCTCGTAGCTTCAGCGCAAAACTTTAGACTTCCTTGGGTGATTATCTACACTTGGCTAAAGGGGGGCATTTTGCCAAACTATCACTTTAAAAAGCATGGCCTGTTGTGAAAGAGAATGCACTGCATGTTGCCTGTTTTGCACTGCCTCACTAACCTCCCATCACCCCCCCCCCAATCCTTCTCAGGAGCCGGCAGCTGCCCTGAGCCTCCGCAAGCAGCATGCTAGCAAAAAGGTGTCCGCTCTCCGCAAGCAGTCACACTCTCAAGTATGTCTGCATTGGATGTTGAGATGTTTGTTTCTGCTGCACTGAAGGAATGGTCACGACAATGAACAGATTCAGTTTAGTCTTAAAAACAGGTTGCACTCAAGTAAAAGATGACAATTTCATCAAAGCATTTCTCAAAACCAAACCATTTCCACTAAAACACTAGCATTACATTGCTATCACACAAAACCTTGTATCTTCAAAATAGCAATTTTACACAAGAAGGAAAAAAAAATGTTATTATGTAATGGAAGTCAATGCTAAAAAATCCAGCTCAAGACCAGCTTTTGCTGGTAGCTGGTTTCGGATAGTCTATGTTGGTTGTTGATGGTCAAGAATGTTGAAAAACTGCTCATGAAAACATATATGTTAGTGGGTTAACCAGCTTTGGACCAGCATGATGTATGCTGTATTCGATTTTGGTCAACATGTTTGGTGATGCTAGTCCCGCTGGTCTTGGTGATCGACCAGCTTGGTCTTGCCAGTTCAGCTGGCTGACCATGCAAACATACCATGAGCTATTCAAAAGCTAAGATGGTCAACCAAGGTGTTTTTTAGCAGGGAAGTAGCTTTTTAGCTTTTGCATGTTTTTAGTTTTTCCTTACGTTATAAAACTTGTTAAGAAAGTCACTTAGTGAAAGTTACTTAGTTAGTTTATAGTTTTATAATTTAGAAATTCTAGTTTTATAATTTAATATATATATATATATATATATATATATATATATATATATATATATATATATATATATATATTAAGAGGTATTAAGCAACTACTCTGATGCATAATAAGTGATATATGATATAAGATAAAATAAGATAATCGTTTATTAGTTCCGAGTAGCTTCACAGGTGTAAAATGGTTCAGTATCACTGTGTGTTCTGTTGTTGATGTTGATGATCAGTTATGCCAAATATGAAAAATATGAAAAAGTGTTGTTTGGGGACTACTCCCTCCATGTATCTCTCCACCATGAATGGATTTTTAGAAATACATTTTAGGCCAACTCTATCTTAGAACTACTGTAAAACTATGTTCTATTGTGTAGCTTTATTAGACATTACTAGACACACTCCAAACATCTGGTGCCTACTACCGCCTCTGGTTTGGTAAGGTTCTCCAGAATGATGCCTTTCTCAACACCCCCCCAATATGTCATGGTCTAGGCCTGTAGCATGTGCACATGTGTGCAGGGTAAACCTGAAGATAGAAAATACAAGGTTTCACTGTCTGCTTTAACTCTTGTTTGCAGGAACAGGGTGATCAAGGAAAGGGGAAGGACTTCATAAGTCTGGGTTTACAAAACGGACACTTGCTGTTCAGGTGAGAATTGTACAGGACTAGTGCTGTAGATGCTCACCCACACATTTGAATAGAAAATGACCCTCAGGAAGGTTTAGTAGACTCTGGAGTGGTGGTGACACCTGCACAAATGTGACCATGAAAGCTCTCTTATCTGCAGCAAAAAGCATTTAGAAACTTTGGTACTTGCAAAAGGGTTTTTTTGCTAAGTACTCACTATGCAGGGGGCCCAACCTTTTCCCAGCCATCATGCTAATGTGTGGCTCACATGGGTGGAACATGGATTATGTTGGTTCCGGGTGGACATGGGCTCTAACCCTGGGACTCCATTGTTACAGCCCACCTTAATCTCACATGGATTACATCTCCTTAAAAAAGGAAAATAGCCCAAATCAACCCAGATAACCTGCCAATGTGGGGCATGTATTGGTAGCCCAACTGGGAACCAGAAGGTTTTGTCCCCAAGTTCCATATTGGTCCCACACTAGAGGTGCCCACCAGGGTAAGTGGTGGGACCAGAAGGGGTTAAAAATAGGCCCCATGTGGGTTGTACACTGCACTGCACTGCACTGTACACTTGGGGCCTATTTTTAACCCCTCCAATACATGCCCCACATTGGCAGGTTATCTGGGTTGATTTGGGCTATTTTCCTTTTTTGTTATTTTGAAACTGTAAATGGGACCTTCTACTAGCATGTTTCCACAAAATAGCTATTTGTTTAGGTCTACATTTTTTCCCCACAGTTACCAGCTGGGCAGCGGAGAAGCTCGGATCCTCTCCAGAGAGCGCGTCAATGATGGACAGTGGCACAAAATCACCGCCGTCAGGTACTACTTGCTATTTACCCAAGAAAAACCTCAGCTAGTTTGAATAGACTAATAATGTAAAGATACCTCTAAGTTTAGACTCTACTAAACACAAGCCAGTAAGGTGACCACTCTGCTATTCGCCCAAGTACTCTCGGACGATGTGGGTCTTCAGTCTGTGTTTGAAGACAGCGAGCGACTCTGCCGTTCGGACACCCAGGGGAAGCTCGTTCCACCACTTTGGTGCCAGGACAGAAAAAAGTCTGGACGCTCGTCTTCCGTGGATTTTGAGGGATGGCGGGTCGAGCCGAGCTGTACTTGAAGCTGGAAGGGCTCTCAAGTACGGAGAGGCTGGTCCATTCTTGGCTTTGTAGGCCAGCGTCAAGGTTTTGAATCTGATGCGGGAAGCAGCTACAGGAAGCCAGTGAAGAGAACGCAGCAGTGGAGAGACATGGCTGAATTTAGGAACATTGAAGACAACCCGTGCCGCTGCATTGGATGCAGACGATTGTATATGCTGATTGTAATCTCTTAGTTCTGAAACTCAACTACTGCTACTGATACTGTGTGTTGGTTGTGTTATGAGCAGGACAGGTAAACAAGGCTATATCCAGGTGGATGGTGGGACAGCCCGACGTGGACAGTCACAAGGCAAGAGCATCATGGTGAACACCAAGGGCAACATATATCTGGGTATGTACTGCTTTGTAGATAAATGAATGTCCTCTACTGGTTCAGGCTGGTCTAGAGAGTATTCCATAAGCTAATATGATAATATTGATTAACCCTTTAATGCCATCACATCTTGATTCCTTCATCAGATCCATTAAGGTGGTGTACAGAGGCAAAATTACAGAATTTTTTACTGTCCAAATACTTATGGACCCCACTGTATGTTAAGCCAGGCATGCACTGTGTGATTTCAACTCACAGAGTTGTTTGCCATGTATGGACAAAGTTTGAAATTTATATGCTTACAATGTACAAAGGTTGTCGACCCGATCGGCCTGGTGCAATGTGGGTGCTGAGAGTTCTGAGCTCTGTCTACATACAAGCACTCAATTCAGCAGAATATTGTGCCCTGTATATTACAATGCGCTGAATTTTTATGAAAAAGGAGGGCAAATACATGGACCCAGTGGCTGGGAAGACTTAGTATGAATATGAATGTAACCAATACAATCGACAATGTGCCGCTTTGAAATTATCTTGTGAGACTGCTTAAACTAGTGACCAAAATGAGCTTGTTTGGGCAGTTGAGTCAGTCATCGCCTCCCCGCTCACACTGCATGTCAAACATTAGCCAGTCAAGGTAAAATTCTAAGTGATCCTGAAATTCAGTTGACTACGATCAAATCAAGCTTAATTCTAGAACTGCATTTTAATGCATATTGTATTATAACGTTTGGTTTATATCATGATGGCTTGTATGAGGACGGAGCTTTACGCACCACAGGCTGTACCAGCTACCCCAGGGGGCGCTATACAACAAACTGTATCTATTGCGCTACTGTCTGCTTAAATTAATGAAAGGAAACGTAGCCTTATGCATTGAGAGTGTTTAAAGCAAACCGTAACAAGGCAAGCGCTCTGAATGTTTGTGCGTGTCTGCAGGAGGAGCTCCAGACATGGCTGTGTTGACTGGAGGGAAGTTCTCCTCGGGCATCACAGGCTGCGTAAAGAACCTGTCTCTGATAAACGCCCGGCCGGGAGATCAGCCGGCACGGCCTGTCGACCTGCAGGTTCATGCTGAAGAGGGAATCAACGTGCAGCGCTGCGCATCATAATCGATAACACTGCACCACCAACTAGAGACTGAGCTCACACACACACTCATACACGTTCACACACACAGTGAAAGAGACGCCAATCTCAGAGGCCTACAGGACAGCAGACGGTGTTCAGCTTCTAAAACACATACACACAAACACCCACATGCAAACTCTTGCGCTCACTGATGCATTTTCTTGGTGCCTTGCTGCTGCCAAAAAACCAAACCCTGCACACACACACACACACAAATGCTAAAAGCATTCTTTTACTCTGTGTTGCATTAAACCAAAAAGAGAAAACCAAGAAAAAACAAACAAACAAACAAACAAATGCTATTAATTAACAAGTCTTCACTTTCTCAGTGTTGTATTCTCAATGAAGGACGATTAACACGGGATATCCAGTTCAGTTTACATAGTCCTGCAGTAGCTTTTTTGTTTTTTAGCCATTAAAAAATGAGAAATCTTCAGCGATGGGTCAGATCCTATGGAGTCGGAGACGTTTTTACAGCACTGAATTTTTATTTATATACATATAAATATATGAATCTATATTATATATTTGTCGGGGGTGGGGCGCAAATTAACCATTAGCTTGCTCCTGTTTTTTTTTTTTCTTAGAGTCAACACTAGGTCCTTAATAATGATTAATGTGTGTCTGAGGCTTTGTGGGCCGAGCTGTGTTAATACTTGAAGACTCTGCAGCCTTCTTTTTCTTCTTTTTTTTCTTCCTCTCTTTCTCTGTGGGGGGAGGGAGACCAGCGGGGGCGAACGTGCATGAAAACACAGGGAAAGGGTTTTTTGTACACTGGGAAAAGGTCCTAGCATCATTACGGAGGCATCCCGGACGTAGATGTACATATTACAGACCTACGCAGCTGACGATGTTACACCTTCGCCTGATTAGTTACATGTATGGACGGAATGTAAACATAGTCATTTTAGAGGCTACAAGGGCTGGGTACAATTTGCCATGATATTGTAGACTAATGCCATCCATTGTTTTTCATGTACATATCTACTGATACTGATTCTTAAAAATGTATAAATGCAGACATTTTACTAAAATTACAAAGTAAAATAAACCAAATACTGACATGATTCCAATACGGCTGTGCATCCAGGTCTAACTTTATTTGGATTGAAAACCTTTCAATGCCTCTCAGTGATCTTGGGGTTATACAAATCTCGCTTAAAATGCTGAGAAGAGTGTTTCACCCTTAACTTTATGCCGTTTGGTGATCAGTGAATGTTCTTTTCAACTAAAAAAAAGTATCTTCAGAGCATCTGAGGTGAACTATCAAAGCTAGGGAGGCCCTTGATGACTTACACATGTGTTTGAGGAACTACAGGTCAGTTATGACTAAACTAACAGTGCCTTTGATTTGGTCATACAGGCTACTTTTAAGCAGTGCAACCTTTGTCAGCTTTCTAGGTCTGTGATATGTAAATCTACGCTCAAGACACATCTCAGGTGAAGAGAGCGGCGAACAAACACAAAAGCATCGGAGGCAGAGACGAGAAAACTTTGGGAGACTTTTTTCCAGTTCATGTTTTAAAAAAGAGCGAGATCATAAACCTTCCATGTATGGTAACCTCTTTGTGTCTGGTGTATAAAAAAAACAAAGAAACAATGGTGCTAAATTCAGACATGATGAAAACACACTACAAGCACATCCTCACCTGTTCTGTCTTCTGCCAATGACTTTACCTAGGTGTTTCTCACGTCACGTGTGTATTGTAAGTAGCAACTTCCACATCTTTGCAATAAAACTACGTTTTTGCTTATTGCCGACCCACAGCTGAAGTGCTGAACCAGTATTTTTTTTTTCTCGGGAGCCATAATGGAGCTTTACTTCTGAGTTTGGACTGGAATGTTTTAGTGTAAATAGTTCCTAACAGTCAGTTTTTAGTGGAATCACTAATTTTTGTTTCACCTCCAGAATCCAGAAATTCATTGAGTAGATCTCAGATGTCACAGATAAAGTGTTGATAATAGACTTATCACAGATCTATTTTGAAGGGCTTGTTTCTTACATTTCTAACATTTTAGACACGCTTGCTTACCTTGTTTACTTCTGACAAATTCGTATTTTTACCACGCTGACAGTTTGTGTAACTTTTTGATGTTTGTGCCAAGAAAGTTGTCTTTTTGTTGTTGTTTTTTTAATCCTAAGAGTAGTGCAGGAGTCGTAAACTCTTGGACCCACCTCAGAATAAAACTGAATGATGTCTGTTTATGTCTGTATGCCTGTGTGTCTGTTTGTCCAGCCTTGTTGCATGTCCATCTGTGCTTCTGTGTGTGTGTGTGTTTATGTTTACGTACAGTACATTGTGTGTAAAAAAAAAAACCTTATTCAAATCCTCTGGAGGATTGGAGATGGACTGCATCTACGATCCCCCTTAGCATTCAGAAATGGGACGGGATTGGAATGATAATCAGGGTGGCCATGGGTGTAGCCCAATGATTCCCACATCTAGCCCTGCCCTCTGTTTCAAGGCTGTTTTTTTAACACGTTCTTGCCAACGTCAGGGTATCCATGGTCGATTAAGAGCCCTTTCTTTCTCGCTGATGCGCCATGTTGGAGGTATTGTTCCAGCAAGCAGTTCAGTGAAAGTAGTAGAAACTTATGTACTTCTTATGTGTCTTTTGGGATATTTGGAATTCTTAAAAGCAGTACAAGTGGAGAAGCCGAAAAACATTTCGGGTTAAACTCAGCTCAAGGATGATGGGGACTCTCATTTGGATAACCTGTGATATTTGAACAACACTAATCCAAACAGCCTGGCTGCTAAACGCTGATAGGAATGCTGTCACTGCTGCCTTTCATCTTATTGACAGCAAAAGTGCATTTACCTGTAAACAGTTCTGAAATGATAAATCCTGGAAGCTCAAGGACATTTCATGTGTGAAGAACTGCAACAACACAATCCTATCTTAACACCAAAGAAACTTGTGCTTAGCATAGCAGCCATCATTTGCCAAAAAATCCTCCCATTAAAACAAGATATTACAAATATCATCGTCATCCTGAAAAATGAAATCTGATTCTCTTTAAAAAAAGGAAAAGTAGAAAGTGTCTGTAGAACATTTTACAGTATTATTCTTCTCCCTCACCTGGGTGTCTGTTATTAGCATGGCTAATCCAAAACAATGCATGGATAAAATGTTAAGGTTGGCTATTTTAGCACAATAGACAGTAGATTCCTACCGCTTCACCTACAAAAGGAAGCGTGAAAAAAGTAAAAACTGGGTTGACTACTGAACAGCCTTGACGCAGATTTCCTCCAAAATAGAGCTTAAATGTACTTTGCTCCTATGTTATCTGTCAATAAACAATAACCTAACTTTAGAATCCTTTTTTTTAACCAAATAACAACAATTCTAACAATTATATCAGCTTGCTACAATCAAATTGATCTTAATGCAGCAAACTATTATGACTACTATAACACAACTCCATTACTGTACTAGGTAGCTAGAAAGAAGGCTTGCAGCAATCTTTTTACCATGAACTTAGTCACTAGCTAACTAGTACACAGCTAGCATCGAGCTAAACAGATTCTCATTTCAAACCTGAGACAAGGACACTTCTTCACAACATATGTTGATGTTAACGTAGGTTCTGAACAGGCTTCTCATTATAACAGTGCATTACATAGTCTGCTGAGCTAGGCCAAGGAGCCAGTGAGTCTTTATCCACCTTATGTTTACGCCATGTGATGATCTGCATGAAACGGTGACAGAATTTCTGCTGATGTTAAACAATAAAAACATATTTGTGAATAAATAAATGTAATTACAGTTTATTGGTTGAATGCTTGAATGATGTGTGCCGATGTTTCTCTCTTTCGACAAAGAAACCCTGAACCAGCATAAGAGAAAGGCCCAGTACATCTCTCAGACACTTAGACTCAGTTTACACCTGGTCACTTCATGTGACTAGTATCTGGATTGCACCCTGATCAGGTTTTAGCCACGTGCGTTTATACCCTGTAGTCAAATGCATCTCCGAATCTCCAAATGCATTAGTCAGACTGAGATTAATCAATGTTTGGAACGGATTATGCAAATTCGCTTGTCATACTGCAATTATTACTGGTGTTTCTGGAAGGGGTTTTGGTTGTCGAACGCATCTTGCAGAGCTGGATGCATTTACACTGTTTCATGCGTCTCAGACCACCTCCTCTGGTTTAACTGATCAGATTTGTATCTGTTTCAAATGTGTCTTATAACCCTGTTCCTCAAGACACATGAAGTGACCAGTTCTGAACAGGGCCCGGGCAGCCAAAACCACATATGGAGGTGGTTCAGTCTGAGTCTTATGCATCACTCGTAATGCGACAGACAATGACCAAGTCAAATCCAGAGTGACGGCGGTGCGGGGATCCATCAAGAGCACCACAGGTTTACCACAGCAACCCATGCAGATAGGTCCAGATGTCCAGATATGCAAATCCAATCTGATCACCACAAATGTGGACGGTCATTTTAACAGATCTGATTTGCCTGCAGTCTGAACATAGCCTTAGTTGGACATGAAACTGTTATTCAGTCAGCACACTTTCTTTGACTGCATTGAAAATATCACCACATGATCAACAGCACTTTGGTTCCCAACTGGATATTTCAACTATGATCTTGAAATGCAAAAACAAATGGTTTTATACTGGTTATACTTTCCCCCCACTGACCTGTGAAAAAATAAAAATAAATGTTCAATCAAACATTACATTAAACTGGACATTAAGCACATATTTTTTCTATTTATGTGACTCTCTCTATTTTTTTGACTGTCAGGTTGGTCTGATCTACTCATCAGAGGCTTTTACACAAACCGATAAAGACCTTGAATACCCACCCATTAAGAATGAGCTAATTAAGCAGTTAATTAAGCAGCTAATTAAGCATGATGGCCATGCTTTGATGCCTCATGTTTACACAATATTACACCCTACTAATCCTAGCAGCTGCCTTTCCTAACCTAAACTCAAGCAGTGTTCCAAAGCCTAGGCTGCTGCTGAGGAAGGACTGCCCTGTGAAGACTTCTCTTTTGTAGTCTATTGGTCACACATTTTAAATAATTTATATTTATATTAAATATTTTTTTAATTGTATAAAAAAATGTTTTTTAATTGTAATTAATTTTTTTAATTGTTCATTTTTTGACATGTTCATGGTGGTGTTTCCATGGCTGTGAAGGATACTCAGCTGCATCCTTGAAATCGCTCTAAACGTGGGCTGCATTTTTAAGCTGTATTCGAAGCGACCTTCACTCTGGAACAGCCTTCTGTGACACAGCAGGCGAGAAATTCAGCCTACCTCGCCTGCAACTTTGGCTTCAGAAACGCAGCTTCAGTGTCTGCTTTATTAGAGCTTTGTATTTTCACTAGCCTTGTCAATATATACAGTGCTATACTTGAGGAACCACAACTGAGAACAACTTCATTTTTATCATGAAAAAAATGTTTCTATAACTTATGTGGGCAGAATCTAATCTTACATTTAATTTTAGGGCAATAATTAAGATGTTTACAGCAACTGATAATGTCAAGAACCTGCCTGGTGGATGATGGACAGCAATAGGTTTTAGGGGGACAGAACATCTCCCAAACTATGCCACATGCCACCTACATGAGCACAAGTTGCTTGGGAGGCCAGAAGTCCTCTACTGTTAAGGACAAACAAACTCAAAAGATATGCTTTTGAAGAACTGTGTAATTCTTAAATTGCTTGATAACTTAGTAGTAACTTAGTAATTGCTTAACTCTCGTAGTGGCGCTTGACCTTACTGCTTGTAATAATCCCAGCGGTCTGAGAACATAAGAGACATGGTTTAGAACTGACTGCATGGATGTAGGTTTGATTTTGACATCGGTGGGGACATAAAAGCGGTCAACGGGGGCACCTAGAAGCTGAGACTTTTTGGATTTATGATAGACTTCTGGCTACAATTTCAAGAGCCTTTCTAGAGCCTCTATTTATAGATATAGAAGCCAACACAGATAGCATTCTGTATGTCATGATAAACAAGCAAAGCACCTAAACAAGCAAACATTCATAAGGGTTTTATTCTGTACTGAATTCAGCTTTACCTGTGACCCTGTCTCACCTCTGTACTATATGGTTGGGTTGTTTCTATCACACACTAAGGTTTAGGGTTGCCACCAGTTCTGTATAATAACCTATGGGATCATTCCTCATTTTAAAATGAAAGGCACGGTCCTTTACTAATTGAGTACGGGCGCAATTTTGCATACAAATGTTAGATGGTGTCTCTCGCTGCCTAATCTAGTTGACAGAGTCTTGGCGCTTTCTACAACCACAGCATCTCACGTATCCTACTCAATTCTACACCCTTGACTGACCGTGGGAAGAATAAACATGTACAAATCTGTTGATTCTTAATTAAAAGCTTTTGCTCAACTTTCCTCTGTTAGAGAATTTCTTTCCTCACACACACACTCTTCTCCTGTTTCTAGTCTCTTCGAGTCGCAGCGTTCATCGTAATGCACAGATCTGATTGGCTGAGTAGCGTCACTCGTAGTATTTGGTCTGATATGGTCTGTGAGTTTCCTGGACTGCTAAACATGTACCGTAAGGTCAAGACAAGTTAAGCTGGAAGGAAAAGGTTCAGTTATAGGTTCAGGTCCAGATAGGACAGGGTCTGGGCCGCAGCCCGCCTATTCGTGACCTCTGCCATAGAAAAACCCTTTTTAAGAAGTGAGTAGGGAGAATCTTTAAATTGGTATAATACCTTTACAGCAACTTCTTTAAACCTTTAAAAAGTTTTTGACACAAGAATGGTTTTGAAAATGGTTATTCTATGGCATCACTCAAAGAACCCACTGTGTGTGTCCCTTCTGTAATGATAGCATGCACTGAAGCTGCATAGACTCCACAAGCCGACCAGATCCACCCGAGACTCCTTTAAACACAAGCATCAGTGGAAGAGATACAACATTTTCATTTACAGTCTTCATGATTCTTAAACTTTCTATTGTTTATTTCCAGATTTGAATAATAAAGCCTCAGACTTTCTTTAGGCCTGAATGGTAAATGAACTGTTCTCTCCTGCTCTGAGCTACACCGCCATCTGCTGGTGGGAAAAAAGTCTTTGCTACAAGCATGTGATGTTTTTATGAACTGAGGAAGAGGTAGTTGGGTTTCAGAGAACACATTTCAACGTGTAGTGACCATTTGTATTAAAATGAGCCTGTAAGCTGATGTGGTGATTGGTTTTACTTTTAAGTGACCACAAGATAAAATAGTGAGGCCATGAGATAATCTTATGAGGTCACCAAAATATATATATTGAGATATATCTCTTCCCAAAACCTTCGGAACTTCCATTGAGAGATAACAAGCTTTTTTCCCTTCTCATGTATAGTTGATATTTTGGAATTATGAGGGTTTGCGTGCCATTAGAAATGAGAAAAAAGTGTCTGTAGTTTTCAGCTTCTCCCAGGAGTTATTACCTAGTGCTTCTCCATCTTTACCCTGCATCTTCCAGTGAAGAAACTGGGAAGGGCCTGTGGTAATGGAAGGCAGAGATACGTCTCAATCCAGCCTTGTTGTTCAAAGCTCTCTGTCAAATCTGCCCCCCACCGCAGCCATGTGTAATAAACAAAAGGGTCGGTATTTCTGAAGTACAAACGTCAGGGCTTAGATATTTGTGTGGGGGCAGAAACAGTCGTAGCCTGCAGTGTCCTATTATCTTACAATCTCATACCAGTGCTGAAACTTTTTGAAGTCTTTTTGTGCTCCTGGGTGGCACAACTGTCTAAGTTTGTCCAGAAGTCCAAGTGAGCACAGTTGGCCTCGCTCTCTATCTAGGTTGCACCTCTTTCTCCCTCGTCACTATGCTGAGCGTCTGTGTATCTGTTCAGGGAAAACAAACACCATGTCAACTTAGGGGCTCCATAAGTATACCAATACACCAACAGATAATATTTAACCTTCACTGCAAGAAATTATCTACACATTCCAACATGTCCGGTTTGTCAGACTGCTGGTCCGACCTGAAAAGTTGCACCTAAAGCTGCAGAAGGTGAAGTGATTGCAAATGTCTAGTCTACAGTCATTCAAACCCCTAATATCATTCAATTGTACTCATGACTGTAAGATGAACACAAGTCACAATACATTAGTATCCTATAATAGAATATCTGCTGCCCACCCTGCTCTCACTGAGGCCATTGCTAACACCCCAGCACAGCAAAATGAGCGTACCTGCCAAGACTAAGGTTGCAGACATTACATCATGTCATCTAAATGTAAATAATAAAAACTACAAACACAATATTCCATATATAACAAAATATTCCACACATTTGAGCCCTTTATCAGACTTGTGAGATGACTCTACACTGGTGATGAATAGAATCAGGGGTCATAATGTTTACAACCCATTTTATCAACTGTCGAAAACCACCATATGTATTGTTGATCATAGTAAAATGGTGCTAAACATCAATTATGTACCTTTCTCAAGGACAGCTCAGCTGTGAATGCCAGTCATGGGGGTTCAGGCAGCACCCTTCGGGTCCCAAGCCCACTTCACTAACCTTAAAGTTAAACACCTTAAAAAGGGTTTTTACATTTCTTTAATAAGCTATCATTTATTATTATTTATTATCCTCTGTCTGTACTGTGTTGTGTTGTCTGTCCGCACTTGTTTGTTTGTGTTGCACTTGTGTCTTGTATGCACTGTCTATGTTGCACCATGGTCCTGGAGGAACGTTGTTTCGTTTCACTGTGTACTCTGTATGTAGTTGAAATGACAATAAACCCACTTGACTTGACTTGACTTGACTATCAGATCTACAGAGAACCATCACAACACAACAACACATTTAAAGGGCTCCCAAGTATAAGGCCTATCATCAGGAGATGTTCAATCCCTAGTGATACCACAATCATCAGAAGCCAATAGAGCAGACTTGACCTGGCTCTTTCTAGGTGGGCCACAACCCTGTTGGCTAACAGAAATGGCAGTTCTGTTCTTCTTTAAGTACCAGGTGCATTTTGAATTCCCATGATGACCCTAAATCCTGAAGCCAAATTAATGTAATGATCTATTCTTTCGATGTAATAGCAAAATCAAAGTTGTGCCAGATGATCACAGACAACACTGTATTCAGCAGTACGCTGAATACACTTCAAGCCCTTAGTGGTTCCCAACCCCAGTCCTGGAGAAGCACCCCTGTCTTCCACATGTTTAGTGGTTTCCTGCTCTAACACTGCTTCCTGCACCACCTTCAGCGCAGGATGGGCTTGTTAATCTGAGTCTGAGTCTGAGAGAGTGTGTTTAAAGGCATTCGGATGGACTGTCCATTCAGACAGGTCTGACTTGACTTATTGATTATTTGATTATGAACAGACCAGTGTGAGGGTACACTGTGGACCAGTGCAGCACAGTCCCTACACTCTGCTGCGCTGTTCGAAGTGTCTAGACAAACTAATTGAATTTGAGTTATTTTCTTCTATGATGGAGTCTATTTGTGATCAGCAATGAAAGAAAGCAAAGTTGAATAAATGAAAGCTAGGAGTATAAATGAAAACAAACAGAAGAAGTCGTATAGATCAAATGACTGCCATATTAACAGAGCTGTTTTTGCTCTTGTTAAAGTATTGATCTGCCTTTATATATATATATATATATATATATATATATATATATATATATATATATATATATATATATGAGGGTTAAAATGGGCTGTCGTGTAAAACATAAGATGTTTCATCATGTGTTGACAGTCTGATGGGAAGAAAATAGCCTCATTTCATTCATTTTAATATTCATATTTGTAAAAATGAGAGAAGTAAAGTGAGGTGAAAAGAGGATGGGCTTGGTAATCAGCTTGTTAGCTGGATCAGGCAGGTGAAAATGGGGCTGTAGGTTATTAGACTTATAGGAGTCTGACAGAGTGTGTTTAAAGGCACTCAGATGGATGGATGGTCCATTCAGACAGGCCTGATCTGACTCACTGATGACTTTATTATAATCAGAGCAGGGTAAGAGGGTAAACTGGTGGCCAGCGCAGCCCAGTCCCTTCACTCTGCTGCGCTGTCAGAAGAGTCCAGAAAAACGGCGGTCGTCACTTCCGGTGGAATATTCCAGCGAATCGAGCTGCGTCTTTAAAAAGAGTCGCGCTGAACCACTGAGTCCCGCTTTCTCCCACAGGTGATGCGAAGCGCGTTCCTGCAAAGACCGCGCATTGTAAAGCTCGCTCTCCTCAGCGGGGACACTGCTGCACGTTATTAAAGCAGGATATATATTCATAACTACAAAAATATTCTTCTTTTTTTTTTTTTTTTGCTTTTTTTGGTCAAAGTGAGAAATTGAGTCCGCCTCAAGAAATTGAGTCCGCGCCAGTCATCTGTGCACCTAGCTAACTACATCCCCCCCGTTTCATCCTCGCATCCCGGCGTGTTCCTGCAGGTAAGTTTCACCTCAGAGGTTTCCTCCATTATTAAAATACAGCGAGCTATTTGCCATTTGCCTCAGATAGAGCTGCGCTAGCGCGCTAGCTAGCTTATATATGAGAACTTACCCGGGATGAGATGGTATTCGCGATAATGGTGCATTTCGTCACTTTTCGTCCCCAAACACAGCCCAGTGTTTGAAGAAAGAGATGTGGCCTGCTAATTTTATACATAGTTAAAGTATTTAAAGAGTTTTAAGGTGTAAAATGGCTGTTATAGCTAATCTAGCTAGTCTAGCTAGCTATCTCAGCTGGCCTGAGGGGAAGAGAAAGCGACCGTTAGAATTCATAATTTAACGGCAGCTCACGAGACCAACGGCCGCGAAACTGCACTACTATTAGCTAGCTAGTTAACCAGCTAGCTAGCGTTAGCTAGAGATATATTTTGGAGGTAAATTAATGTCATACTTTACTGCTTTTGACATAGCTATCTACGTTTATATTCATTTATTTGGTTGTTAGTTTTTGTTTTAGCTAGCTGTAATCTTCTGCGTATCGTTCATGCGTCACTAGCTAGATACCATCCCGTCTGAAGTGAGGGCGAGTATCGTCTGTAAACGCGCGCAAATGGCTGAATTACTGTTATTACTCAGCTACGTTGAAAATATAGCTAGCTATCTAGCTAAAAATGTAAGGTATTTAAGGGGCCCGGGGAGAGTGTTGAGATCTGTGAACAGCGCAGTCAGACTCTCACGCCTGTGTGTGTTATGTAACCCAGTGAAAGCCTGTGGGCGTGTGAGGGAGTGCGCTCCCGACGCGTTTCCATGAAGCCCTGTTCTGTTGGAGCTGATCTTGCCCTCGTTAAAGCATTGGTGCCTCTCGTTTTATCAAAGTGTGAGAGTAAACTTGTGGAGTTTGTGGGAAATGGAGCCCTCATGCCTCATGTTTAATAGTATGTTTTAAAATTAAACGAAAGAAAAAACACCGGAATGATTTTACGCACTGTGTGGACAAAAGTATTGGGACAGCTGCTCATTCATAGTTTCTCCCGAAATCAAGGGTATAAAAATGTGTTTATCCTGCTTATATTTGTCTATATATCTGCTGTCCAGGGAAGGCCTTCTTCTAGCTTTTCGAGAATTGCTGTGATGATTTGCTTGTATTCAGCGATAAGAGAGTTAGTCACCCCAGCACTCCACCTTATACCCAACTCCGCAGCCCATCCCAAAAAGTACTGGATGGAGCAGCTAGCTACCATCATTCCAGAGAACACCGTTCCACTGCTCCACAGCTCAAATATTGGGGGCTTTCTATTAGGCATTAAGCATGGTGCCAATAGGTTCATGTTTATCTGCTCCAGGGAGTCCTGTTCTATTGGCTGTATTTCTCTACTGGCAAGCTGTGTGTGTGTGTGTGTGTGTGTGTGTGTGTGTGTGTGCATTTGCACATCTTTGTTAGCAGTGGGAACAACCTAAACTGGGTCAACTGAATGTGTTTATTGGAAGGGGTGTCCGCAAACATTTGGACATATAGTGCAAGTTAAAAAAAGGACTTCTTGATGATGGTAACATTGATTAACACAGGCAGCAGGTCTGAATGCTTTACAGAGGCGTTATAGAGTTCAGTAACAGTGATAAAGATAAAGGAAATATATTATAGACATTATTTAATAGTTATTTTATAGTATTATGGATTCAATTTGCTAGCAGCAAAATATATATGCTGTATATATTGCAATGTTAAAAAATACATTCCAGGATTGGAGTAATATAAACGATATTGGGCAGATATAATCATGGAAAACAAGAACAATGCAAATCGCTGCTTTCCAGTGAAAATGTATCTCCAACCCTGTAGCTGCAACCCTGTAGGTGCAAATAATTCCGGATGAATAGACCAATAGGAATATTCCAGATTACTTGGAATAACCTCTAATATTCATTATTGGCCATTCAAAGCTAAGAACATTTTTCCTTCTCCTGTAAAGTCACCATTATGGAGATGCATGAGGTATAATTTGACATTGCACCTCAGGTTGCATGTCCTGTTGCGCATGCACACATTGTGATAGCGATGATAAAAGGATATATTGTGCAGCCCTAATATTATGGATGCTATTTGCTATCGGCAATGAAAAAAAGCAAAGTTGAATAAATGTAAGCTAGCAGTATGAATTTAAATAACCTGAGGCAATATTATAAACTCCATTTTTGCTGTTTGATCATTTGCATCTGGTAGCTGTTTTTTTTACATTGTTTGAAAATATCATGAAGAATGAATCAGTAGAAATGCTTCAAAACTAGAAAAAAAATCTTAAACACTGACTTTTCTTCTGCCACTTTAGAGATACTACATATACTGAAGAGTCACCCCATCCTATTCTTGTTGGTTTTTCAGTTGCTGTGCTCTGTGTAGAGACTCAAAGCTCCACCATGATCCTGCTAACTCCATCCTCTGGTACGGTTTACTTACATTGCTTATCCGTTTCCATTTGAAGTGACAGTAGCTGTGACAGTCCTGCTGTGGTTCTTGCATGTTACTACTGGATAGCATTCTGTCATGCATGCTGTTTTCTCACTGTTGTCAATGACTAAGGATTACGGTGATTAGGCCTAGTGGAGGAGTGACACAAACATGTGAAGCCATCTCGGACCTCAACATGTGGCGAGGACCGCTCTGCAATGGCCCACTAGAGCCGCACTCTTATAGTGTCAGTGTACAGTGGATTTAAGGCCAGTTTAAGCTTTGGTAGGTTTTTGTAAGCAATATAGCAAATTGTACAGAAGTAATCCTTTTTTAAAAAATTGGTCTATTGCAAACGTCTGGGTGCCACTAGTCAAATGACATGTAATGTAAATAAATACAAATACAAATCACTTTTTGCAGCACTTTAAAATACAATTACACTTAATAATAATAATAATAATAATAAAGCTTTATATGTTGCATACAGAAAAATATAGTGTATTTATTGTGTTTTTTTCCCAGTATTTTAAATTGAACAAATAAATTGATGTTCCCCCATAGAAAATTAACAAAACATGTACTTTCATCAGGGGTGCCCAAATATTTTGCATATGACTATAATTTTGTCAGTAATAGCTGAGGTGTCCAGGTAACACTGAAGTACACTTACAGAAGTGCAGACGGCTATGATTAAGGCTATTCGCACAGGCAGAAATTCAGTTAAAGATGTTATTCAGTGAGCCGGAGCCACTGCTGTCAATCTTTGTTTAAGAGTTAACAGGCCTCTTGAATGTAACTGGATTTCTGTAACAATATGTTGGATTGTCTGATGTCCTGTCCATGCTCTTGTCTTGTTTGTTCTATCTACACTGAAAATGCTGACATGGTTGTGAATCATGAAACAGCCTCAATGGTGTCTTTTTTTGTACTGAAGCCCCAATTAGGAACAGCAGTTCATTGGCCCTGCAATGTGAATGTACACTTATTAGATCTTGGAAAGCGGTACTTTATGGCATGTTCAGCTGTCTGCAAACCCAGCATAGTCAGAGCTAGTTTGGACTGGCAGCATTGATGTTTCATTTCTGTTCCTGATTGGGGATGAAGTGATAAAAAGTTAATAGACAAATGAATAGGCCTCTGACACTTTTAACACGCTCATAGAAGACAGTGTAAATATTTACTCTGTAGTGACCAAATATTGTCTTTGTACAGGTGATTGCTAATACAAATCTGTGTTTACTTTATAGTAATAATAAGGAGTCATCACTTGTAGTAATGTACTTGCAGTTACATTACATTAGATAACATTAGATATATAAGCACTCATTTGCCTAGATAGGATTTATAAAGCTATTAAATAATTTGCAGTGGCTATCTTAAATTACATATTTTGAATGCAACAGCCAAATGTAGGGATGCACCGATAATGGAATTGTAGGCCATTGCAGATATGTAATATTTTTCGTGTACATATCTGAAGGTTTCTAAAATAGTAAGTTACAGAACTAGTGCCGTAAAATGAATAAAATGAAGGAAAAAACATTTCAGTGCTGTAGCCAAGTGTCATATAAACATTCTGTTTTTGAGATTACATTAAATATGCCATCCAATCAATGTAAAGCAAGTATCTGTGGACACTGACATGATTCCAATATCCTCATGCATCCCTTATTGTATGTAAGAGTCAGGACGAGTAATCAAGCATGAAAGGCTAATATATATCCTACTTTACATTAAACCACTCAGAATGACCTCAGTATTCACCAGTCCAAACCCAGACAAACAGTGTTATAAGTTGTAGCAGTTCTTTTAAATTGTTACCTAAGACTACTGATGAGTCTGTTGTGGTCAGATCAAAGTAAAAGCAATTGTAGCTTTGTGGTGAATGATGTGCTGTTGGCTTGTGCTTTGTCTGATTGGTTGTTTTCTTTCAGATGAAGAATCGCTTGCAATCGACTGGCTTTGGAATCACGCCAAGTTCAGGTTACAAAACGCAATAGTAGGAACCTTGCATTAAACTTTTTTGATGTCTGCATAGATGTTAGGCTTTTGAGAAGATGGTATTGTGTCTAGCTATCTTTTCTCTGTTCACACTTTAATCAATCACAGTTTACTGAAAAAGAAAAACATTCTGCATGTACCCTTGCATGCCCCCAGCTTCCCCCACCCCACCTATGAGAAATGTCTTCACTGATGGAGAATGAAGGTTTGCTTTTTTTGTTCTGATTTAAAAAACAAGAACAAATATGCTATGCATATGCATACTGGAATGTTGTGATAAAGCTTAATGAAGTTGACAGGTTTTATGGTAAACTATGACAATTTGATGCAGTTTTTTATTTCCACAGCTTATTTATCTTTTTTGTCACATAAATAATGATGTTTTTGTTATTTTAGCAAAACTATCATCCAGCCTAAGGAGAACTCCATTCACATTATACCCACTCATTTGCTTCAGGACAAAGAACTCTTTGTATCTCTTCATTAAAAATCTTTGCAGCGTTTCAGTGGCACAACAGCCTTCATCAAAGTCAGTGAACAGCATTAGGATGCCAAGAAGAGCTAAGAAGATCCACTTTATTTTAACCACAGTTGGTACACAGACAGTGGACATGTAGTATTTGGCAGTTTTTGTAATTTCCCCACTGTATACCACCCCAGTGGATATGATATGCCGTTTACGGAAAATTACAGCCATTTTTTACACTGTGTGGAAGTACTCACACTCAAAAGTGATTGGACAAACTAACGATTATAAAGGCAAGGATTTTTAATACTTTAAGTTTACACATGGACATCATGTGTCCCTTTTATGCAAGGTTCACACTACATGACTTTATTAGATTAATTAGATCGTTGTACTCTTTACACTACACAAAATGTTGTCTTGTGATAGGGAATCTTTTAGTGGTTTGCTGATCAGCGACATGGGGTCACGAATTACAAGATCTTCCACCAGGAGGAATTTGCAACGAGCACATGTGAGAACTGATGCAATGCCATGCGCAAGCCAGGCTCAGTAAGTTTGGATATCGTTTTTCTTCCAAAACGGATGTTTTGTGTGCTGATTTATAGTGGAAAACACACAAAAGTAAGAGAATACAGATGAGGAAATGGATAAACTAACTAATTGCACTTCCATGTGTTGCCAGGTCTTTACAGCAGCTTCCTTCAGTTGTGGCGTTTTTCTGCTTTCAGTTTTTAAGAAGTAAAAAGCTGCTCATTCGAAACCGACCCACATTTTTGATAATTTATTAAAAATTGAAATGTAAAATAGCATATGTACACAAGTGTGCACACCTTTGATATGACTCCCAAAAATGAGCAGAGGTGCATTTTGTTTTCACTGATACTGCTTGAGATGTTTCTACAACTTAATTGAAGTCCGTCTATGGTAAATTCATTCAATCGGATTTGATTGTGGATTGCCCATAGTTGATAGTGCATGCCAGAACAAAGTCCAAGCCATGGGGTCAAAGGAATTCTCTGCAGACCTCAGAAACAGGATTGTGCCAAGACATAGATCTGGAGAAGGGTACAGAAAATTCCTGCAGCTTTACAGCTCCCAGAGAGCAGAGTGGTCACCATCATTTGTAAATGGAAGAAGTTTGAAACCACCAAGAACCTTCCTAGACCTGGCCTGGCCAAACTGAGCAATCGGGGAAGACGGCAGCAGCAATACCGGGGCAACTAGTCCTGATAGAGGGATTTATGAACTAAGTACACCAAAAAAAACTGCTCCTGAGCCCTCTGGACCTCACACTGGGACAAAGGTTTACCTTCCAACATGACAACAACCTGAAGCCACAGCCAAAAAAAAACAACGACGTAGCTTCAGATAAAGTCTGGGAATGTCATTGACCAAAGTCCCGACCTGAATCCAATTAAACATCCGTGGAAGGAACTGGAAATGGCTGTGTACTGATGTTCCACATCCACCCTGATGAAGCTTGCAAGGATATTTTTGCCAAAAACAAGTGTTCCAAGCTTGTAACTTTTTTTTCCCTAAAAAAAAACTTTGCATCTGTATAATTGGAGGGACTATGTAAAAAATGGCTGTAGTTCCAGTTTTTTTGTTAACTAATTATGTATCGAAATGAATCTGAATTAAATCATGTGTGGATATGCTGGTAATAATGCTCATCCTATTTACACGGGGATCAAACCAAATGGGCTAAAGAAAGCATAATCAAACCTTTTTTTCACTTGTATACTTTAATACTAGTCATATTTTTCATTTAACAGCAGGTGTACATATTTTATTAATACACTCTCCCATAACCTTTTAACTAATAATGGGTGAAGGGCCCTCAAAACAGCCTAAGTTCTTCATTGCATGGACCCCACAAGTTGCTGTAAACATTTCCTTGAGATTCTGGTCCATGTTGACATGTTTGTGACACACAGTTTCTGGAGCACTTTAATGCTGCACCCATTCTATCTATCACATCTCAAATGTGTTTCTACTGGATTCAGATCCAGTGACTGGAAAGGCCACTGAAGAACAATGAAACCAGTTTTTGTAAAACTAGTTTTACAAAAAATCACGTTGGAAGTAGACACTGTCTATCATGCTGGAAGTAGACACTGTCTATCATGCTGGAAGTAGATACTGGAAGAAGACACTGTCTATCATGCTGGAAGTAGATACTGGAAGAAGATGGGTAAATTGTGGCCCTGAAGGAATGCACATGGTCAGCAACAATACTAAGTATTGTGTACTTGTATTTTACTGTGAACAGGCTGTGGCGTTCAATCGATGATTGGTATTAACAAGCCCAAAGTGTGCTATTAAAACATTCCCCACACCATTACACCACCTTCATAAGTCTGGACAGTTGATGCAAGGCAGGTCAAATCCATAGATTTATTCTGCCAAATTCTGACATTGGCAGACCAAGTTGTGTTTTTTCACTCTTCAGCTGTCCCATAGTGAGCCTGCTCCCACTGCAGCCTCAGCTTTCTGTTCTTGACTGACAAATGTGGAACCCAACCTGCTGTTGTAGCCAAATCGCCTCAAGGTTCAACGTGAACTGTATTCTGAGATGCTTTTCTGCTCATCACATTTGTACAGAGTTATTATCTGAGTTACTGCTGTTCTGTCAGCTCCAACCAATCTGGAGATTCTCTGTTGGCCTCTCTCTCTGCTGCTCACTGGATGTTATTTTCTTTATTTTACCATTCTGAAAGACTGTAGTGCTCAAATCCCAGGAAATCAGTGATTATAGAAATAATCAAATCATATGTTGGTTAATTTAAACATAAGCTGAAGATGCTGGCCAATATCTGCATGGTTATATGGATTGCCATTTTGCCACATAATTGATTATATAATTGCATTAATAAGTAGGTATACATATGTTACTAATTAAGTGCTCAGTCAGTTTAATTATAGTATTATACAAAGGTTTGGACACCCTAATTCTGATGCACAGTTACTTTCTTTACATAAAAATAAAATAAATAAATAAATCGCCTGTGTGGCCTGTGCAAAGGTTTGGACACTCTAAGCATTGCTTAGAATTAGCAACTGACAGGTGCATCAAATGTCCAAGTTCCAAATTCTCTGACTCTTCAAACCTTGTACTAACATCAGACATGGGCTCCTGTAAGCAACAGCCTGAAAACATTTGAAATTCAGAGGTACTGAATTGGATAGATGGAGATCAAACATTTTAGAAATAGTTTTGTATCTCTTTTTAGATTCCTTTGTCAGGAATCTTTTTTGTCCAAGGCATGGTAAAGACCCAACTGTTAGTGACAACCCAAGTGCATGTTTTTTAAACAGTGAAGGCCTACTAAACTCATACCTGATTGCCATCTTCTAGATTGAAATACCATACTTTAATAAACCATTTAAGGTAAATTGTACTACTAGAGGTTTTTAATATTTTAAAAGATTTTGTAATGATAATTTTGCTCAGTATTAAATAATTTGGTTCTCTTTGTCTAGTTTTCGGGATTAGATGAGATCTGATCTGATATTTTAGGTAAGCTTTAAGCAGAAATACAAACAATTAATAAACACTGGACGTGGACTGTTACCAATTTCACCTCTGTAAATACGCACCAAAAGTGTGTAATAAGTGTTTGGACCCACTGGTGGGTCCTGGGATTGTTAATGTGTTGAGGTTGTGTTGAAATTATAATGGTTAGTGTTTAGTAGTAGACATGTTCATAACATTCATTTTGGCTGCGGTTTCTTGAATATATGTGGTGTATGATAAGACCTTGGTATTTTAAGGTTCTGACTGGGGTAAGCTAGTACACCTAAACAACAAACATTTGTTTGAACTTGAATCATGGATAACATAGCTGGTTTTACATTTTTGAACATGCCAATTTTTAAAACCCTGGGAATACTCCTGGGGAAAGACCTTCTGATAAAGACCTTTTGTTTTGTCAGACAGAACCATACAATTCTAATGTCTTTTTATGAATAAACCTAATAATGCTTAAATATTTTTGGGGTCTGTATTGTATTCTCTATACTTGCATTGTCCTTTTTGTCCTTTAATGACTTACTGCAGTGAGAGTATTTCTGTCTTTGCATTCCGCTCATCTCATACCAGGCTTTCTACAGCCATGCACTGTCAAAATAGCAGCCACTGTGTAATCATTACCTTTTTTTTGATTGGTCTCAGGCTTTTTCCAGCACACCAACAAACTGTTCCTGAGAGAACAGGCCAGTTGGATCCAGCTCAAGGAGTTTGCCCGTAAAAATGCTGCCAATGCTCTGTCCGTTGCCAACATGGTCATGGGGATGGCTTCCATTCTCAGCAGTCTCAATGGGTGAGGCCACTGGTGTTTTTACACTACTGATAAGTTGCAAATGACATGAAATGTCCTTTTCCTATTATATCTTTTACTGAACTTAGTATACAACTTCTATAATTATTTATAAGTTAATAAGGCATAAACAAATAGTATAAGACTTATTTATTTGTTTTAAATTATTGTACCTAGTGAAGTTGTCTTTTTCTGTTGGCCAATAATATTGCTTGTTTCAAACATCAGCATTCATAAACATAAAATTACTTAAACATGTAAAAAGTCTAGAAATAAGTTAAATAATGTCATGATATTTTTATTATAGTTTTATAGTAAGGAATTTGAGTTTGGGTTTGATCAAACGTACAAAACAGGATAAGTCTATAAGAAAATAGCAATGCATTTTTATGTAGCCATTAATGATATCATTAAGAAATTATATGAATTATGTAACTCCTCTCCAACTGAGAGGAAGTTACAAGGACAGGGGCGTGTGTTGCAGCCAGTGGCACAAGGAACATTTCACTGAGAAATGGATTCAGTTAAATACCAGAAAATTATGGAAGCAAACATCACAAACATCTGTAAGCAGATGCTGAAGGTGAAAAGAGGGGTGGCTTCAACAGCCAGATAATGATCCTAAACACAACTCGAAGTCCACAATGGAGCTAGAAGTCTTTAACTACAAAAATTTAAAGACTTTTAGCTGGCTACAAAAATAGTTCAGCTGTGATAATTGCCAAATTTTAGTACTCAGTATTATGTTGACACATTTGGCAAGTATTAAGTACTGACTTCTAAAGTTTTACTTTGGTCCCTTTTCCATTTTACACCTGAAAAAGAAAATAGATGAAAAGTAATCTATCTTAAAAAATTAAAGAAGAGTGTGATCTTTAATTTTATGCCTTTTGGAAATCAGGTAATCATTTACTTGCTTAGCTATTCACAGTAACACATTTTGACTAGTGGTGCTAACATGCCACTGTACTTTGATCTTACCACGTTTTAGTTTTTAGAAAGTGGACAAACAGTTTTTGATCATATGCTACGACACTGTGTGCCTGGTGTCACATATAAACACTTCTTTTCCACAGCCACCATTATGCTGCATGTTGGCTAGTGCTGATTGGTTACCTGCTGGATTTGGCAGATGGAGCCGTTGCTAGGCAATTGAACGCCTGTTCTGCACTGGGTGAGTGAACTGGAGAGTGGACTGTGCCCATAAGCTCCATTATGAAGTTGAAGGACAAGTCAGCCTAAACATTAACTAACTTGACTTATTTCTGATTTTTTACACAGTATGAAGTTCTGTTGAATACACAACATAATAAAAGAAAAGGCATTTTTCTTTTATTATGTTGCACTGTCACCCCAAACAACTAAGGCAAAGCCAAAACTCTTGAGTGAGAAACTATGCCATTGTGTGTGGATGGTCACGTCCACCCAGCTGCCTGGAATAGCTCGGCAGTGCTCCCACAATGCCCCATGCCTTGTCCTCTTTGGTTGCTTTGTGCTCCCAGCTCGGTTTTTCTGCTTGACCCTGCTGCTTGGTGTTGTTTTGCCCTTTTTGCCCCGCCCCTTTTTGCCAATCGAACAATCACTTTCTGATTAGCCTGTCTAATTCGGGGGATCAAGCTCTAATTGTCTGCTTTATCCTGATGCTTTGGACTCCCTGCATATCTGACATTGCTCAAATCGTTGACCTTGAGAGCAGAATTCCAGAGTGCTCACATGAGCGTACACCAAAATGGGAACATGTCCATGGTCCAACGAAAACATGCCCCACAAGCTGCAGAGATAAAGAGACCCCAGTGGGTTGTTTATAGAGGATAGCGGTGAGCTATTTTGGGGCTGACGTGGAAATTTCTTTCTACCTTTCACTTTGTGTTCCTACCCATCCCCTGAGGCAACACAGGAAAAGTGACTTTAGTTCCATAAAATCCCCATATGGAGGATTAACCCTGGTTGCTAACGTAAGCTCTTTCTGATGCACCTACTTGTCATAAGAATAAAAATAGTTGATTTTGTGAAATTAATTTAGCTTCTGTTCTTGCTTTACATTTTAGGTGCCAAGCTGGATGATTTTGCTGATTTCACAACTTTTGGAATTGCAACTTCTCTACTCTTAAGGACTCCTAGCCTACTGGATAACCTCCTCTGCATGTGCTATGTGCTGTCTGTATTCATTCGTCTCTGCTTCTTCTCTAGCGGTGAGTGGTGAACTTGTTATCTCTTGCTATTACCCAACCGAGAAAATTGTTTGTTCATCTGATTGAGGCAGCACAATCTTTATAAAACACTATTATTATTATTATTATTATAGTATGTAGGCGTGATGTAGGCATTCAAATGCCTAACACAAAAGTTTTTTTTTTTACATTTGAAAAAAAATAAAAATCTAACTGCCACCAGTGCAGCTTTGGAGAAAAGCGCCAGGTCCCCAGCACCTCTGCATCAGCTAAAAGATGCCTGTGCCAGCCAACATTGCTTAAAAGTGATGAGGGGAGAGAGCATGTCCAATTGTGCTCTCCCAGGCTCTGGCTGCTGATGGCAAAGTGGTGTCATGTCCCCTGTACCATAGTAGTAGCATATTACACTGCTTAGCCTCTCTGAGCCCCCAACAAAAATGATTTTTTAACTCACTACAGGTGCAAACAAACAAGATGCTTTGATGCACAGAGGAATTACCTCAGAGTACTAAGCAATATGCAAATGGTATACAAACTTTAAGTTTAATCTCTTTATAGAACTACATGTACAGCAACCAGTATCTGAAAAATCAGTTCATAGCTGGCTGGGAAATATTATTTCTGAGTGAAACAAAAAACATTTATAATTCTTATAAATCTTGTTCAGGACTGTTTCGTATTAAAACCAACACTACTTTACAAACCTAAGCAAGGCACTTACATAGCATGATATCATCCACCCATTGTTTGGATGGCATTTCACAGGTGTGAAAAGAGCCACTCAACAAATTAAGGGAGGTGAAACTAAAATGCTGCAGCACTTAACAGGACTGATAGGTGATGCAGTAACTTCTGCCCAGAAAGAAATAAGTGGGTCACTAGCCTCTGTGATAAAACAAACCAAACTGCGTCATTGCATTTCTTTCTTCCATTTCCAAATGTCTATCCAAACAGTCACATTGAGGAAGGGCAGACTCACCCAGTTTCAACATCTCCCCTCTGTCTGGGTCTACAAGCAGGACTTGGTTCCTTCACCTGAAACAAAAGCTGTGTCCAAAACGGTTCCCTATTGACTACATAGTGCACTTCTTTGGAGTTTTATAATTTTGTAGTGGTGTCTGAAAACAGAGCAGACTTTTTAAAAAGTAGTTTACAAACAATGTGCACTAGCGGACAAGGCGCACCCATAGTTCATTGCATTGTTTGGTTTGAAGATTCCTGCACAGCTTTTCTCAGAAAAACTCTTACACAATTACACAAACAATTAGATTGCTTATGTCACGTACATAAAAAGTTGTCCGAACTGTTCACTACCTTGTAGTTCTGTTCCCTATAATAGTGCTCTATATATTGATCTGGTCTAGTCTTCTCTTTAGAATAAGAAGAGCTAGACACAAAAATCGAAACTAGAGAATCGAAACTACACAAGAATCGAAAACCTTATAAATCTCACTTCAGCTAACAAAGAGAGAGTATAAAGGCAAAATCTCAGTGGTAATAAATCAAATGCTAAAAATATTTAGTGCCCACACACACCTCCCCTACCAAAATAAAACTGCCAACAAAACAAACGAATACCTGTTGGATGAAATCAGCAGAGGACGAGCCCCCAATTCAGTCACAACCCGGCCTAAGGTCAGGATGTCTCAGAATATGAAAGTGGGCTCTTTCCTCAGAGGTTCTGCCAGACCAATCACCAAGCAGTAGTTAAACTGTAAACCTGCTCAGATTTATTCAGGATTTTACAGAGTCTGAAATCAAGAAAAATACAAAACCTACCTAACTGCCTAGTTAAAACCAAAAAGGCGTTCATCCCCATGCCTTTCAACAATGATTCACAAGTTACATGAAGTGTAACAAAGCTAGGAGGGTGTGTCTGGAGTGCTGCAGTGGTCCGAAAAGGTGTTCTTCCAGGTCGTGTAAAAAAGAAGGGCCCCACAGTTTCTCAGACTCCCATAGAGTGTGCCCCCCAGTGGCCAAGCACAGGACTTAACATGCTGCAATATACACAATATGGACAAAAATATTGGGACACATGCTTATTCATGTTTTTTTTTCTGAAATCAAGGGTATTAAAAAACGTTTATCCTGCTTTTGTTGGAGTAACTGTATGTACTAAAGAAACTGTTTGTACTACATTTTAGAGCACTGTTGTCAGGATTTGATTGCATTCAAGAATAACAAGAGTGTTAGTGAGGTCTGGATGTTGGATGTTCACCACCCCACCTCATCCCCAATTCCCCAGCTCATGCCAGAAGTATTTGTCTCAAATTTTCCACTGCTCCCAGCTTAGTGCTGAGGGGCTTTATACTTTTCTAGCCCATGCTTAGTATTAGACATGATGCCCCACACTTTTGCACATCTGTGTCACATCTTGAGTCCCCCCTTGTGCCACCACAGCAGATCTGACATTACAGTGTCAGAGCACAGTAGGATCAAACAAGCCTAAGATTGACCCAGCATTACCTTAACCTTGAGAAGTGATGTTGCAATGCTGTAATATTTCCTGGGTCTGTTGAGACCATCTGTGTCTAAGAAATATTTTCAGAACAATCAGCTCATTTGGGCAAATATTCTAACAATCAGATTAACCATTTCCAGTCCTCCATACCTGTCCTCCAGTTACTTACCACTAGTATCATCAAAGCATTATTATTTATTATTATTAATATTATTATTATTTAATGTGATATGTGTCTTCTCCTGTGCAGGTATTCCTTTCATGTACCGTGGCTTGCCATGCATCTACTCTTCTGCTATTCTTGCCTGCACCTCTCTCCTTACTGGAGGAAACATGGCTGTGCTTCGAATCACTGCTGTGGCCATGATCCTCTTCATGGTGAGCCAGGGCTTCTACCCTCATGACCGGGTTTTGGAGTCCCAGGCTTGGAAGAAAGTGGTATATGCTGGAGGTACAGAAGCTCTTCTTTTTGTGCTTTTTTGTCTTAATATGGCATATAGCAAATGCTATAAACTATGAACGTCATTTTCAAATTTTTACGGACTGCACGCTCCTGAGTCAGTAAATTTTTACCTCCTGCAAAATAAGTCAGAAAAATAACCTCAGACTTTATTAATCCTGTGCAAATCGCCATGTGGGTAAATATTCTGTCACGCTCTGTGGCAAAAGTAGTTTCCGAAGCTTTTCTCAAGTAATGAGGTGCTCATGCAGGCATTTAGTTTCATTGTGCATGGCACAGATACTTTGGGTCGTTTAAGTCTGTTTGCAAACCTCAGGTAAATCCAGAAGACCAACTAAAGGACTTCCCAGAGGTGCAACGTTGCTGGCAGCTTTAGAGTATAGCCTACATACTTGTTATGAACATGTTGCTAATCCAAACTAAATTTTCATTATAACTATAAATGGGTTAAATGGGGCTGGATATCATTCTGTTTTTTCATTTATGCTAAAATTCTGTGTGAATCAGTCATAAGTTTTACAGATCTGTAGTTAAATTACATTACTCCACCTCTCCATGTAAAACTAATTCTGTCTAAATAGGGCTTTAGTCCGCTATCCACAACTGCATAGGGGTACCAGATGGCAACCTCCAAATGCATAAACCTAAAGTACCTCTGAATCGCAGAGACAAATACACAAGCTTAGTATCTCTGCACCTCCTCAAAACAGGTCTTCAAACTTCTGTGCCACTAACATAAATGCAGGGCTGCCAGCTGTCACGCATTGGCCATGAGACTCACGCAATTAGCTCTAATCTCTCTCTGTTATGCATGTTATCCTCGTTCCCCTTCAAAACAACCTCTGGATGCATTTGACTACAGCTGCCACTATAGATTTCACTTTCACTAAAACAGACTCTGACCAGCAAGACACAGATTATGCTTTCATTATGTAATGCAACTTCTATTTGATATTACTTGCTATCTTTCTTTCCCACAGGTATTGTCATGGTTTTCTGCTCCTCATTTCCACCTGCTTGTGTGTACTACCTGCTCTGGTCAGTTTCCTACATTTTGTTCCCGACAGCCCTGTGGAGCTGCAAAGTGTAACAGCCTCTGCGGTCTTGTCCACACTCTGACACTGCATGTTTGAAGAAAGGCCTCCATGGCCTGTTGGAACCTACTGCTGCTTGTTGCCATGGAGCATCAAACTTTTGCTCAATCTCAGAAACTCTGGACATTGTATGCTCTTGTTTTTTTTTTTATTGTTTTGAGGTGATGGACTGATCTACCTGTTCTAGAAATCCAATGGACTTTTGTGAAGGTAGCTGTTGTTATTTCACTGTTGATGATGGTAAAAAAAAAACATGGTCTTTTTGCAGGCCGAGCACCAGTAACACTGAATGTTCTGTTCACAGGGGTCGACACAAAAGAATTACATTGTCTCTGATGTGTTTGGTGACGACTTTTGCTACAGCTGTAATGTACAGAATCAAGGAATTTCATCAAATCATGAGCAAATGTCAGCTTTGCTGTGAATAATACTATATTGGTGGATTTGTTGTTTTTTTTTTTAGAGCTTTTTGGTTATTGTTGAAACAGGAAGGATTAATGCATAGGACAAGCAAGTCACATATAAGACTTACAGTAATTGGCATTTTCATATTAGTGGAACAGAAATTAACTTAAAAGGGAAAAGTGTAGCTTAAGCATGGGTGTGAGAACATGCTTAAATATTTGCATAGACCTTTTCAATAAATCAGCAGCTCAACATGATAAAGTATTTACATGCTCATCCTCTGGCATTTAAACAGAAATCAGAGTAGTCCATTGTGCAGTCCATTGTATTTAGAGGGGACTGTCATGTTTTTATGACCAGTCTATTCAGTCACATAGGCTACTCTGCACAGCACCAGCCACTACAGTATCATTGAGGTAATTGCTTAACTGAGTCTGAATTAAGTGTGATTTTGGTAAATAATGTATATCCCACAACGTAGCCCTTTCCAAACAAATGACAAGAAGAAAGCAGTTGGGGCAGCAGTTGGTTTCATTGGTTTTATGACAGATGATGTTAGGATCCTGCCAAAGTGTTTTGCTGGTCTAGCTGTGCTTTCTGGCCCCTGTTTTAAGGTTTTTTTTCTTCCTCACTTAGTTTATTGCGTTATGTCCAGGGCATCGTCTTTCTTGAATAGCCTACATGTACTGATTACATTTAATGGTTGGTGCTCTCACACAACAGTCATTACAGGCATTATTTTGTGTTAAGTTGCACCACTTGTGGTTAGCTTTTATTAAAAACTGAGTGGTGTATAAGTCATCACATTTTTTCCACTTTTGATTTAGATCTGGTCAGTAGTATGTTGCAAATTTAATAAACTGACACATTGTGGACACATTTTAAGAACATGTTGCCATTGAAAGTCAATTGAAAAAAGCTGCTCTGGTGAACTATGATATGCTGCATGCGCAGACAGCGTGTCTCTGGCTGTCCATGTTAGACTGTAGCTGTTAGTGTTGTAGAACGGTCTTGGACTAAAGGCTGCAAATGAATGGTACTGGTCTCGTTGGGATAAGAACGGCTCAAAAAAACCCCAAAAAAAACAAGATCTAGTATTTAGTTTATTTTAAGGTCATTATATAATGTGCGCTGTGAAGGGTTTTTTGTTTCTTTGTCACTAGGAGGGTAAGGATTTCATACCTTTAGAAATATATTTATTTAGAAAATTAGTAACGTGTTCAATACTTGTTCGTATACTAGTAACATGTTCAATCACCCGCTGTATATCGCAGAGCAACAAATCATCGCAGTGTCCGTTTTTCCAATATTGTGCAGCCCTACGTTGAATAATGAGAGTTTGGAACATGGAAGTGACAAACCCTGAACTTCGAACACTGTCGTCTCCTCCTTCAAATGCAAATCCTGCATTTGCAGTCTTGACTCATTATAACTACTCATGCACCCAAAAGGTCATTGCCAGGATGTGCTTTAGTAACAGCAGTAAGCATGCCTATCACCACTAGACACGACAGGACCTGGTCTCATCACTGCGAACCGTCTCTTCTCCTCTCCAGAGTCCACTTCCTCAAAAACAAACTAGACTCCCTCAGACTACAGCAGACTCTGGGTGAATGAATGAATGAATGCTTGTATGATGGGCTGTGATGTCCAGGTGTATTCCTGCCATGTGTCCAATGATTCCGAGTAGGCTTCGGACCCACAACAAGCTTGCCTACAAAGAAGCAGATAAGAAGATTGGGCTGAGTCTTGACTGTGACATTAGCAGCTGCTTTAATCCTTCAGCGCTCATGGCGACAGTCCTGCCCTCCTCTTGTATTCACAGACGTCCACGCTTTGATCTGTGTGGAGGGGTTTCGCATCGGCCAGGTGGATGTATGAGTCTAGCAGTTTGATGATGTCAGAGTACGCTGGACGGTCCTTAAAGTTCCACATGCAGCAATATTTCATAAGGTCATGCCTGCGAGAGAGTGAACAACAGCTGACTGTAGTAAAAACACAGAATAGCTCCTTAATAACAATCAATCTGCTGCTGTTTGCTTTCATTTTCTTTCTAAGAGGCATAGATTGAATTCCTATTTTAAGATTCTCCTGATCTGTTGCTGCCTGTAAACGACAGGTTTAATAATACCACACAGCGTCAACAGATGCCTGTAATTTAAATATCGTAATGACATTGTAACATCTGCTGCTTGACTTACAGGGCTCCTCCACAGTTTTCTGGTCTTTTTAGCTTGTAGTTGGCTAACGCTTTGGGGAACATCTCTGACGGATCCAGTTCAGGAAAGGGAGGCTCACCTTGTAGAGGAGAGAAGCTTATGTAAGTATTTCAGTGGCTGCTGATAGTTTCTGTTTGATTAGAGGATGTTCTTTGGTGCAAATACAGCAAATGTACAGTGCAGAAAGTCAGTAGTGTCTTGAGAAATGTTGATGCCTTACCTAAAGTTATTAACTCATAAAGGAGGACTCCAAAAGACCACCTGGAACATTTAAGAAGAGATGTAGATCAATTATGTAACGCAATGTCCAGGCTCATAAATGCGGATGGCTTACTGATGACAAAAAAATACAAGAATACCAAAATTAAGGACACTTTTGGATCCATGAAGAATTATCCATAAAGACCCATCTCAAAACAAACATGGCTCTTAATGGAACCTTACATGGTTCTTCTATGGCACTGCTCAAAGAACCATTTGTAGCACCTTTACTTTTAAGAGTGTACTCTAAATTTCTACATTTCTACTAAGGTATCTAAATAACAGATTTTTTGTTTTTGCAATAACAAATAAAAGCTTATTAAAGTTTTAATTTATGTTCACCTTCTTTCACAATTTGTTTCCGTTTTCTCCCAAGTTGTAACTCCTCCTACACTGTTAAAAGAACCTTGAGGAACTTTTGGAGGGTCTTTAGTTTGAAACTACAGAGAAACCTCTTAAGGTGCTTTGAGGAACCTTCATGGAACCATTTTCGTTTAAAAGCCTTTTCTTGAAGGTTCCTCAAAAAGCACCATAAAAGGTTTCTGAACAGTTTCAAATTGAAGAACCTCTAAAAGTTCCCTAAGGATCTCATATTTTTTAATAATGTAGTACTAGCAGAGCTCCCAGCATGCAAAGCCAGCCGCCACTTCTTTTCAAACTGCTGCCGATGCGGCATTGCCGGGCAGCCGACATGGTTGAAGGAAAGTGCCGCCTCACCAGCTAACAGATGCCGAAAAGCATTGCTTAAGAGTGATGTGCGATCATCTACCCACCTGCAGAGAGCACGGACAACTGTGCTCTCTTGGACTCTGAACATTGATGGCACTTGTGACCCCCATGCCATAGTGGTGGCGCATTAGCCACTTGAGCTAATGGAGCTCACTGTTCACAATTCAATCACCCTTAATAAATGTATATAAACTTTTCATCACTAAGGACTGTGTTGAACGTGATGATGATGCTAAATTAGGCTTGGCACTGATAGTGTGTTGGGAAACTCACACATCACTCCTGGCTGTCATGGGAAGCCTCATCAGTCGCTCTGGAGCCTTCCACTTCAGAGGCACTTTAGCCCCCCACTCACCCTTTTCTACTGTACCAGCCTGCCGCGCTTTAAAAGCCACTGCCAATCCAGACACCTTCACAGAGAGCCCCGAACCAATCAGCATGCTGCGGGCTGCAACATTGCCATGCACTAGCCTGTGCTCTGACAGCAAGTAGTCCTGAGATAGGAAATAAAGCATTAAGCTATAGGAGGCTGGATGTTACTGTAGTTTTAACAAGGGGGTGTGTTGTTAGATGTGAAGAAAAAATGTAATGATAATAAACAGTTGATCTACAAAGCAATGTTGACTGTTAACAGTTGGATAGGGTTGCCAAGCAATATAACTAGCAGTAATGAAAAGCTTGCAGTAATGTGAAATTCTGGATGTTTAAAGAAATTAAAAACCATTATTAGGTCTGATAAAAACAGAACATTGCTGTAAACCTACATAATGTACTTAAAACACTTTGCTAAATTATTTAGCACAATACAGGTGAACTAGTGGACTCATATAACCCCATTATAGCCTATATGGCCCAGACTGCACATGTTTATTATTTGGCTAGACAGGATCTTACCAGGCCAGATGCTACCTGCTTGGCCACTAGATACACAGACCTTTCTGAAAAGGCCTGCTGCTGATCACATGTCTCAGACGCACCCTGCATAAAGCAAATCAAAAAGTCACAGTCTTTCTTTCTTTTTTTTAAATAGGCATTCTGTAATTCATTTATCCACTGGTTCTCTTCTGTTGGTTCTCACCCCTCGAAGACTCCACAGAAAATGCAGTAGGTTTCCTGGAGTAATCGCTTCAAAAAGCAGGTACATGGGAAAGCGACGTGTCTGGCAGTACAGCATTCGTACCACATTGTCATGTTTGCAGATGGCTGTGTGGAACAGGGCCAGTTCCACAAACACATTTGCCTCTTGGCTGTTTGAGTTTCCTGAAAGAGAGATGAATGTCAAAATTGGTAGTGTTTTAGTCTACAAACATGAGGATTCTCTGAATTAAAAGGACGTTAAGGAATCCATATAACTAAGGAGGCAACAAGCAGCAGGATTAAATAGTGGCTGTTTTTTGATCTGGAGTCCCTTATTTGGGCATGATGCCGACTACAACATAGCACAGTTGGTTGGGTATCCAGTGATATCACTGCAATCGAAATTATTCAACCCCCATTACAAGGTTTATAAGCTACTATACATATATGTAGATATATATATATATATATGTATACCTGTGGCCATGAGGTGGCAGTAAACTCCTAAATTCAGCCGATACTCGGTTAGGCCTGCTCTTCAAGGAACACTTCTAAATATTCTAAGAATGGTATGTTGTAGCCAGGGGGTTTTAAGTAGGTTTTAAGTGTGGGAGGAGTTACATACCTCTAAAACCATGCAGCTATGTTAATGAACATTAATACATCAACATTTACTCATTACTGTTTACCAAGATTATTAAAAAGCCTTAATAGCCTATATGACCAAACCATGTTTAACTTGTGAGTCTCACGAGTATAGAAAAGCAAAAAAGACGTTTACCACAATTTTGTTTCAGGCCAATATAATAAAATAATAATTAAAATACATAAATAAACTTAGATCAGTTTCATGGAGCAACGTTCAGCCCTTCTCGTGTGTCTGAGAGGTTATAACTGTATTATGATTTGTGTTTATTTACATTTCCATTTGGCCATTTTTTAGGCTGCAGTCAGTCTCCATGTGCTGCCCTGTTAAACAGTCACCTGCTCTTTCTCACTCTGGGAGGCAGTTTGATCAGTGGCTGCATGTAGATGCAGGTACATATGGACCAGTTGTAGAGGTTGGTAAGAAGGTGGAGCCTGTAAAGGCCAAAGCTTACGTAAAATCAACACGAAATCCTGGATATTTTACACTCCCAAATCCCAAATCCTTTTGTTTTGAACCCAAAAAAGAGAACATGTCATCATCCTAACTAATACGCTTCCTTCTTTCATTCATTTTTAGCTATACTAGCAGTAGAAATGGAACCACTGCGTCCATCTCCTCAGCCAATCTGACTCTTGTGTATCTAATAAAGTCTTTTTTTGCATAGCAGTCAACTTGATTACTCCATTATACCCTTCAGAGTTTTAACCACCACAGACGTGGCAACCCCCTCTCGTTTTAGCTGGCCCTTGCAGGTGGGTCCGTAGAATCCGTTTTTCACAAACTCCACCTCCTCCAGGTTGCAGTGGGTGGGCATCTCCCACAAGCTCAGTGCATCATGTCCAGGTGTTAGACTGTGGCCAGTCTGGAGGGCTATAGGTCCTAAAACAGAGTGAGAGGAGGGCAGCTGAGCGCATGGCGAAATTGACCTCATATTAGCAGATGAAACATGTCAAGTGTTGAGCTGGAGCTACAAGGCAGATGTTACTTACAAGTAATTGTAGCTTTGGTCGGATCAATTGTAGCTTGGTCGGATCACCAATTAGCACACAGTGCTAATTGGTGTATTGTTAGCTACATTAGCCTCATGCTAATATAATAAAAGAAACTTGAGACACCAAACATGTCTGATTTATTACATTTGGGGTAAAAGGGAAATGTTTTTTTTTTTTTTGGCCAAGCTCTGGCAACTAATGAATGAGTTGAATGAGGAAAAGGAAGAATCCGGCCCTCCAGGACCGGAGTCCCCCACCACTGCTAAAGACAATACTGTATGCCAAATTTCTACAGGGAAAAAGCAGCATGTCTGAAAGTTAACATCACCATAGTGACTTTTGTATTGACATTATTTATGATACATGAGGCTAAAACCGCTATTCTGACTGCAAGCACAGATATTGAAAACTCATCAGAATACCATTGCTGTGCTGTGGGACAACCAAGGTCCTCTGGACTGCTGGCTTCTTTGTCAAAAAGCTCCATATTATCACAGTGACGACTATCAGTGTGCCAAGAGCCAGAAGACTGGGAATGATGATGAGTGCTAACGGACCTGAGCCTTCCTCATCTGTGTATTAACACACACACAAATATACACACAGAGCAGAGAAGTACATTGGTAAGACCAAATCATAGCCCTGTGTATACAATAAGTAATTCAGGCCTATCTGTTACCATGAGCAAAGGCCAAACCTGGTATTATTGTTTTAGTGAGATCATGCTAATTGTATATAATAGCCTGCATAAGTCAAT
Organism: Salminus brasiliensis; assembly: GCF_030463535.1. Classification (NCBI taxonomy): domain Eukaryota; kingdom Metazoa; phylum Chordata; class Actinopteri; order Characiformes; family Bryconidae; genus Salminus; species Salminus brasiliensis. The sequence continues at coordinate 30,171,798 of NC_132891.1, read as the reverse complement.
TTCATTAATACATTTCAATTAGATTTGCTTAAAATATTTAATTTAGATTAACTAACTGTGTCTGGACCAACCGTACTATGCATCATCTTGCCTAAAACACTTTGAGAGACTTGCTTTTCTTTTAATGTACAAGACTAATTATTATTATAGTAATTATTAAACATTTTTTAATAAGATTTCTCTCTTTTTTGTTCTTAATTGCTTTTATAGAAAAAAAGAAAGACATGGCGTCTCAGTCTTACCACAGTTGAGGCTGGAGATGTTGCATGCCACCTGCACGTCCATGGGAGGTGTATATTAAGCATCTCTCACAGCTGCCGTGACGACAGATACAAGCATGTCCTTAACACCACAGTACAGGTTTGTATTTACTGCAGTGGAGTAAATACAAGTAAAAGTGCATTACACCCCCAGCTGTAGGGGGAGCCCAAGAGCAAAACAGTCAAAATTCTCTATACTGCTGCTTTAAAGGATGGTCAACAGAAACAGTAGGTTTGGGTCATAGGTTGGTGTTGTGGGCAGCTGTGGGCAGTGCATCTATTATTACCTGTCATTATAATTTATTTTTTTAAATTATTAGACATTTCATTTTGCAATGATACATAGTGATATAGCCTAGCAATGTGATTAGACAGTGAGGTTATGCACGTAAGAATTTATGTCCATTCGCCACCTATTGGACAGGATGTGACCTCTGGTTACAAGTTCCATTTATCCACACATTTACCATCCATACACTGATTATCTTCAGTTACAG